>NW_018397260.1:7080570-7081741 GCF_002168275.2 Theobroma umbraticum | reverse complement strand
GAATCCAAACCGGAATTAATCGAAAAGAAAAGAGAAATCTTCCATAAAGGGAACTAAGAAAATTAAGAAGGGAAAGGGAAAGACGCAGGAGTTCATCGTGAGGGCTCAGTAGGTTCTGATAGGAAACTGAGCTGTTTCTGCAATGTTGGATGCCCGCATGCAAACATTGATGAACCCTTTAGCTGCCTCTTGTTCTTTAGCTTGATTCCAAATAAGAAAGAACGCAAAGGAATTCTAGGCTTCCCAGTTCTCGACACGGGATTTTGAGCTGTTGATGCTGACACCCCAAGTTCCCTTTCCAAATTCGCCATTACTTTCTCAACTTCAAGCTTGAGTTGTCTCACACGATCAAAGCCTGCTTTCAATTCATCAGCAACCTTGTTGTTTTCCTGTTTCATGTTGAGAACCTCACCTTGAAACTTTGCAGCCTGATATCCACTGAGTTCAGTCTCTCCTGCATGGCCACTAGCATTGGTCACTCTTGCAATCTCTTCTTGGATGTTGCACAAGGAGGAATATCTGCCTTGCACTTCGTCCTTCAAAACTGCATTGTTTTCCAACCATAATGTTAATTCAGTTTTTACTTCTCTCAAGTGAGAATAAATGGGGCGTGCTTCGGATTTGAGAGATTGATGCTGCTTTCCACTTCCTTCTTGCTTCATTTTTCCTCTCAGTGTTGATAACTCTGCTTTCAAGTCCTGGACTGAAGTTTGGTATTTTTGAATCTGATGAAAAGATGTGCTGAACCTCAACCAGAACTCTAGATTTTCCTCCAGCAAGTCATCAATATCTGATCGGATTTTTTCTTCTACGGTTAAAACATGACGGGGTTGGCTTACAGGTTTTACCTGCATAAGAATTTCTCCCATTGTCTTGGGAGATTCTTCGAATCTTCCATGTGCAGTTGCTTCGACTACTTTTTCCTCGGATTCAACTTTCCCCTGACCTACGACTACTGGCCATGCCTGAATAGATTCGGTCACTGTAGATTCTTGGCTTGCGCTTAGACGGGGTCCTTCAAGTTCTACAAAGTTCCCATCCTTGTTTTGATCTGGAAAGCTCATTTTTTGACGCAAAGATTGAATCTCTCCATCTCTGGAGGCCACAGCATTCTTCAGTTCCCTTATCTGCAATGCCAATTCGAAGAAACCGTCTCGGTTTTTCTTCTCTA
>NW_018397260.1:7054156-7080470 GCF_002168275.2 Theobroma umbraticum | reverse complement strand
CCAACTCATTCATCCTGTTTTTCATGATGTCTGAGCCTTCAATCAGAGCTTCCTTGTCTTCTTCCAGGCTCTTAACGTGGAACTGGAGCTCATCTGTTTCTGATCTTAATCTCATTACCAAAGCATTTTCAGAAAAGACTGCAGTTTCCAAATTAACAACTCTCTGCACAAGGTCATCAATTTTCTCCGCAAGCTGTGAAACTGTGAAAGAGCCATTTGAGCTTACTTCAAGCTGCTCTTCGATCTCCTTTCGCAATGCTTCCAAATCTTGTCTCTCTTTTTCCTCACTTTCAATATCGTAGACCATGTTATCAAACTCCGTAGTTGGACTCACGCACTTATGCTTCTCTTGCTGATTTGTTTGTGGGGAGTTAAATTTATTCCTGAGAGCTTCAAACTTCTGATTTGCCTTCTTAATCCTTCGGGATTCTACTCTTGCCTCTTCAGTTGACTGCTCATGTTTTTCTTTCAACTTAGCCAAGGTCTCTTGGCATGACTTGAGAGCTCTAGCTGCCATCAGAGCCCTAGCTTCATTATCATCAATAACGGAGCCAATGCCAAACTCATCCTGTAAATTGCAAACTCTCTTTTGCTTTTCAGTTATCTGGTGTTCAATTTCACAGAATTTTTTATATCCGTGTTCATACGAGCTTTTCACAAACTCCCTTTCAGTTTGCAATTCTAAAATTTCCTTCTGAAGATTGTCTATTTCATCTAGTGCCTCATTTTTGCTCAGCCCTGAACTTGGAAATGCAGCAGCTTTAGCTGAGCTAGAAGCTCTCTTGAGTTGTCCCTTTCGCAACAACAAGACAGACTGGCTCCTGAAATCTTTCTTCAGAAATGGAGCTTTTGGAACGCTTGGTTTTGGGATACTTGGTTTGTCAGCACAAGGGGAAGAAGTTGATGTTTGGCTAACATTTTCTTCATCTTCTTCATCCATGGCAAATGGAACTTGTTCAGGGAAGACAGAGGCAATAGTGCGGTTGGCACTTTGCAGGTCTTTTGATAAGTGATCATATCTTTCAGCTAAAGCTCGGTATGCTCGATAAGATTCTTCCACGATGTTTACAAGTTCTGGTCTCCTCCTGTAATACATTTCTGCCCTCTGTGCAAAGGAGTCTCCATCGTCGTCAATGATTGTGAGCATGCTACTCACCTTCTCCTCCATATCTGTGATTTTCAAGTGTCCATGTTAGCAATCACTCATCTTAAGATGAAATGCATCTATTAGCTGTTGACAATAAGATAATCAATGTTGTGGAACATCAACGAACTAGAATTAGCTGAACAGAAATGGATTATGGATGTCTTTGAAATGGTAGCACATTATACTTTCAACAGTGTAATTTTTCTCTAATGCCAATACATAAAAGAAGTCACCCTCTGGTTGTCCTATATCATTATAAGTTATCTGCCTCATCTTCCTTGACATTTTCCCTTTCAGCCATGTAATTTTATCTCTCTTTCCTAGAATTAGCTATTTCAGAAACATCTTACACCCAAAAAAAAGGAAAACAGTATGGAGAAAAATCAGGCGTGTTTTGATTTTGCCTTATTCTAACAAAGCAAAGAAAATGCAAGCAACCATGCAATGGCGAAGAATTGAAAATCATGGGGTAGACACAACCAGTTATGGATCTCTCAAATAACTAGATTTCTATGATGATCCTATAAGTTGAGCCCAGATTTGAATATATGAGAATGCTTACCTTGAAGGTTCTGTTCCAGCCATTTTGACTGCTTTGTCCTGATGTGGCTTGCCCACCACCATGAATATGCATTGCTTGCTGCTCTCTGCAACATTATTTATTTGGCTGCTATCTGTCTCTCCCTCTAAGTGGAAGGAAAAGAAGAAGAGATTCCATCCATTAACGTTGATGCATTCATGATCATGAAGAATCAATGCTGATGAGTAGAGGGAAACATAGCTTGGTGAAATTTCCACCAAATGGGGTAGAGATGGAGGGGAGGATAGCTCGCCCGGATTATGTGCTGAATCCTTTGACAGGCTCAATTATAGGATGTCCATCTGGCACTATGCCAGTGTCCTTGATCTGCCAGCTTGGCTACCTATAATAAGCAAGCCATCTTTCTCTTTTCAGTTTCATTCAGTTACCCATTTTTTTCTTGTGTCATTCCTATCTTCGAACACTTAACACAATTTACTTATATACTAAATTTCTGTATATTATAGCTTGATGTTCTATTTCTTTGTATTATAAAATTAGTGACCATAAAAAGGAAAAAAAAAATATTTACTTCAGAAATTTATCAATTTTGATTATCCCCGTGCATTGCTTGGGGTCTAGTCTAGTTTCTATATAATGCTAATAACAACCATAGAAACAGAAAGTAATAGCTGCATCCGTTTTACTTTCCTTGTTCTGTTTGCATATTATTCCTTCATTGGATGGAACTGCAAGAACAGATTACAGAGACATGCCAATTCATAGAGCTTTTAGATGGAAAGGAATAACAATGAGAAATCTTAGCCTACAAGGGAGGACGAATTACAAACTTGATTAGTTACAGAGGCCAAGGGAAGAAAAATGTTTTAGAAGTTATAAACAAGGTATCAAAATCTTGTTTTCCATTTCGTTCTGATCTCAACCATATGGACATGGCATCTATAAACAATACTGATCCTCATTATTCTGTCTTTTCTTTTTTCCTTGTTAAACATATATTCTTGGATTAATACTTGATTTTCTGTTTTTTTCCTTTCATTTGTTTTCCCCTGTTTCCAAACAAATGAAAGATAAGATCAAAGTTTAATGGATAAAGAATCTATTTTTAGTCCTTTCGAAGTGTTTCATTTCACAAACAGAATTGGATACGGTTGTAGTTAACGTTTCTGGAGTTGCCTTCTTGCCAGAATCATACAACTATGTTGATCTGTTTTGTCAAAAGAATTGATGAGAGTGCAAGGTCTTGTGCCTTATGGCACATGATGTGCAAAACAGAAAGAGCATTGTGGAGTAGAACATATTGACCTCAACTAGTTCACTGTAAGTTTATCACCATGATGATTACTATTAAAGATTAAGTAAAGATTATTGATCTTCGAAGTGCCATTTTCACCATCATTTTGGGCACTTTTGGTTCTTTGCGTCTTAATCAAAGTCCTGAGCTATATAATGTCTTAATCATAACATTGGACTGGCAACAAAATCGCATGGTCATCCACTGCTAAGTGCGTTTGTTAACAAGAAGAGAGACAGTCGATTACAATGACAAGTCTTAGTACTGTGATTCAATGCATGGCAACGAGTAATCTATCGACAGCCATATGTTGGGAGAAAGAAATACTTGTGTCATTTACACAACACTTGCAATTGTCCACAGATTATTTACAGTAATAAGACAAAAGCATAAATCTGCTTCAGTTTTTAGTATGTACAGCCATATTTACACCAAAGAATTGAATACACACACACAACGTTCTGCATTTATCTTCTACCTAATCTCCCCCGAAATCTCACACACACAATCGAACATAAATCAGCTTCATCTGCGCAGAATGCTAGGACGGCAACCAATCAGCTCCTTACTCTTCAGGTCTCAAAGAAAACAGCGGAAAAGGACATTTCTAGTCCAATATTTCACAGCATGTTTGTCCCTTAAACTGCTATTTCTGTTGGCTCATCAGTTCATACTAGCTCAGATTCTATTCCACTAGAACCCAATAAAGCAAGCCGTCCACCTCCTTCTTGCTCATCCTTTTAAAATTTTACACTATCTACAATATCTTTATACAATATTTATATCAATGTTAAAACACTAGACCATGTTCTTCGAGCAGATGGAGCAACAGTATATGGATTTATATGCAATCTTCAATAGTCCAGGGTATCAACTAGTCTGCAGAGAAGAGAGCCACTGTTCCACATATTTTTTGCTTTCTGCACATTGAAGTTAAACACAAACACAAAGACAGACTTAGCATAATACATATGCTTCAGCAAATTCAACAAAGCTAACAGAAATTATTCATAAAAAAGAAAACCTAGCCTAAGATTTCTGCCATTTAATCTAAGGCAAGAAGCAGTTCCGATAACACCACAAGACACCTAGTAAAAGACAAGGGGAAAAATTTTTTTAAGCATTGGAAAGGAGGATGGTTGGAACTGCATGATTGTAGTTCAGTAGCAAGGTATAAATAACAGTAGTTGGAAACCTATAAGGGCATTTGACATCCGAATGATTGCCTTACAGAAAACAAGACAACAATGTGTGAGTTAATCAAAATTCAGTAGACTTCAGTAAGACCTACATATAACCCAAACATATGAGAAAAATGCAACCAATCTGAGAATCAGTTAAAAACGGCTGCACAGAGCAGTAGTCAGTAACAGAAACAAATTAAGGACAATAGCTGAACAGCAGCTCCCAAGTTGGAACCATCAATCACTTCAGTATATTTACTTCAAATGTTTATTCCATATTTTAATCATCACATCTAGCAATGCTTACATAGCCTACACCTTGGAAAACGATCTTCAATAAAGATCTCCAAAATGATTTGATAGGTCTCTCTTCCAATTAAGTGCACTCAGACACTATTTACCCCAGTAAGCAGGAAAGTGCAAATTATGAGAGCAAGAAGCCAATCAACAGAAGAATAAGTAAAATATAGGCTAGACCAAATAATGTCAAATTTTCAGAATCGTTAATAGGGTTCATCCAAGAATTTGAAAGAAAATTTTCACAGTTCAATGCCGTAAAAATCTCACAACCAGCTAAAATCACTTATCTCCTGGTTTGCAAATAATTATTGCCAAAGTCATCAAGAAACACTGTATGGCTAGTTAAATGTCCAAAATCTAGAACATTATTAGTCTGCCCCTATTTTCCTAATGCAAACAATTCAAGCAATTCAGCATTACCAGTATACAAGTTCAAAAACCTACAGAAGTTTCACCTGGGATTGAGTTCATAAACCCAGGAGCTAAAAATAGTGCTAGCAACTGGTCCATCACCACACAAGTGCTGTGCTAAATCTTAGGCTTTCCATATTCATAAATAATATACTTAAACAAGATTTCAACAACTCAGAAGGAGAAATAACCCTCTATACAGTTCCCAGCATTCATCTCCAGATTATTTCTCATGAATATCAATATCAAAGACTTGAAATCTAAACCAAAGATTCAAAATAGTCAATGACTGCTAAGCAACAATAAGACGAAACAAAAGTTAAAAAAAATGTCCTTAATATTAATATGGGTACGAAATGGTCTTACCAGCAGAATAATTGTCAGGAATGTTGACAATGGCACCCAGAATTTTGTGCTTTGAATCCTCCACCAATTTATCCTGACTGTGCCCATAGCAAGGAACCAGTACAGCAAAACTGTTGTCTGAATCATCATCACTCTGGAATCCAGGTCCGTGAGGCTCCAACCATCCAATGGAGTAATCAGAACCATCAGACTCAGACCCTGAAACACAGCCTCCATCAGATGGCACAAGAACTACATCATATTCCCTATCAATCTTTCTTTCTTCCCGGCTATGCCATTTCCTCTTAACTCTTCTCGATGAAGAAGCCATATTAGCCCTCTTGACCAATGGGAATTTCAGATTATCTGATTCCCATAAACCTGAATCAGGCGAAGAACTTAAAGAAGATCCATTAGCAATTCTAGGCTCTTGATGTTTCCCACTCCATAACCACCATGAAAGATGAGTAAAGGCCACAGCCATATGTTTAATCAACCAAAGCAAACTATTGTTCCAAATCTTTTGGCACCAAAAATATTTGTAATGTGAAACACAAATATAGCTAATATCCAACCCCCAGCAAAATCCAAATCAGTTGATAGGCAATTTGATCAGCACTTTCTGCACTTAAAACAAATCACATACTTAACAAACTGCATTCAACCATAATTCACCAAAGCAATTAGATTTAGCAAAAACAACCCATTAAATGAAACTTTATTGAACCTCGTATTTTCGTTGGCTTCACTCTCAGAAAATCCTTCCTTTTTTTTATTGAAAAAATACAAATTTTTTATCGTTTCCTTGTAGACAACATAAAAATACACTCTTCAACAATATCTACTGTCAATACAATGAATTTAGACATAACCCAGAAGAACAAAAAGGCTTACGTGGTTAGCTGGTCCTATAAAAACAAACAAAATATCCTAAAATAGAAAGAAAAAGAAGACCCTTTTCTCTGCTAAAATTAGATTTCTCAAATTTGACTTAAAAACAAACTGAAAACCTTTTTCCTTTTTCAATTTTTATTTACATTTTCTCAATCGATTACAGACTCAATTCATAGAAATCTCAAAATAAAACATTTAAAGACACCCAAGACATCCCAAAAAAAAAAAAAAGAGAGAAAGAGACTTTTAAAGTAAAGCTTCCTCTTTGACAGAAGCAAAACAAAGGAGACAAAAACCCAAAATTCGTTCCTTGTGTTTCAATATTCGTATATGAAGAAGAAGATTCAATGGAAACATATAAAAATTAAACCAAACAAAATATTAGTACCTTAAAAAGCCCCCCAAGCAAAATGAGAACACACCCCGATTTTCAGATATTCTGCAGAATAATCAGAAAAAACGGTGATGGACTCGAAATCCCACAAATTTTTTTTTTTTAAGCTCTCCCTTCACTTCCAGGAATCAGTTTTGTTTTAAAAGAGCAAGATTCCCACATAAATCAGAGTTCCTTTTGGTTTGGATTGCTGAATCCTTACGGATTCAACCAATTATATTTTACAGCGGATAAAAACAATAAAAAAATTTTCAATTATTTACTGAGGAGTTTTCTTCTCTGCAGTCGAGAGGAGGGGAACCTTTTGACAGATTGGTGGATGTAAGGGTATGTTTTGGAAATTCCAGGACATTAAATATTTTCAGCTTATTGGTGATTGGTTGTTTCGGGCCAAGAAGATTGATTGACTAGGCTGTTTTTGGGTGTAGGGGATTGACGATACTTATGGCGGAATTTCAGTATCAGGTCAGAAATAGGGTGCCGTAGAAAATATGACGTGGCGGTGGATTTGACCAGGAAGAAACGTGTGAGTGTGGTTCAAGTAAGCCCACGTTCACTTCCTGGGAAATTCCGACCTATTTTCTCTATGTTTCTGTGATTCGTTACAATTTGCATTTTTTTCCCAAAAAAAAAAAGAAATTACCAATTATTATATAATTATTTATTTTAATATTTAATTTAATGATAATCATATAAATTTTTTTTCCAAGTTAAATCCCTTCACTCAAATCAAAAAAATTAATCACTCTAATATAATTAGAAAACAATTAGATAATTCAACTATTAAACACATGGTAACCACCGTCCTTCCAATTTGAAAATTCTCAATATGTTGCTAGTCTAGATCCAGATTGAATTGCTAATTATCTCTTAAAGGGGTAGGTGTTTGATTGGGTAAACAGGACATGCATGCATCTTTCCTTCATTCATCCTCTCTTGATCATCATGTTTTGCTTATGGTTAATTATTCCTAGGCTGCTAATCTTGGAAAATTTCCATGTACCTTGAAGGAAACATCATATTGTTAATACTAATTAACTAAAGTTTAAAATTGATTGATTGGTAAGGGCCCAACAATGACATTTTTCTTCCTAAGTGCTTGGTTTAATAATAACTACTACAAGGTTACAAGGCTCACAACAAGGTATTTCACTATGAATTATATTGATTGGTACTGAGCTTCCTACTCGAGGAAGGAAGTCTTGGACATTGCCATACATATCCGCTTGGAGCCCCATGTATTGGGATAATCATGAATTATTTGTACACAATGATTAGCTTCCCCAAACAATTAAAAAAGCTGGAGGAGGATAAAGTACCAAACCCAGTATTAGATTCTTTGGTTTATGCTTGGAAAATTCCTTCATCCATGCAGAATCATTCCATGAAATTCCCATTCAAGAAACAGCCATTTAGCTAATGACAGGTTAAACTGGCCTTTATAGGGTTTGCGGCTAAAGCCTTACACCCTTTCTCCCTCATCCACAGGGACCCAAACATAAGGACAAATTCATCAAACAACATTTTTGGCAGGCTCTTATTCTTCCACCAAATCAGGGATAGGACCACAAAAGAGAATCCCCATCAAATATTATTTTTCCATGTATCCGCTTTCTGGTTTCAATCATTCATGAGAGTGACGACAGATCTCATATCAGCCCACCAACGGTGCACATGGGAGATCTCTTGTATGACAAAGACCAAGCAGAATTTAGAAATTTTTCTCCCATTATAATTTGTTCCATATCAGCCTAGGCAGATTTCCAGCATGGAGGCCTTGGCCGTATAAAATAGAAGATTGAGAAATGTATGGCTTTGGAAATGAAATAGGGAAACTATGGGACCCATCCAACAGACCCAAAACTCACCATGTTTTGACACAATCATTGCGGAGATTTTGGGTTTGGGCAGTTGCCATGTTCTTTTTAGTCACCTGTAGGCTTTGGTTGGGATAATTGTTAGTTCAAACCAATCGAGAGTTTAACACTTGTAAGATATGTCTATTGGATATTTTGAGGGAATAAAAGGTCCGGAAAACCCTGAGAGGAAGAAACTTTGTGATAGAAAATGTGTTTCGAAGATGCTATGGGAAATCATCTAAAGTTGATGGCCAAAGCATTTAAGCCTGCTTTGATACTTATCCCAAAGTAAGGACTCAATTTTCTAGTATGTTCCTTCCCTTCCGGCAACAACCAATTTCACTTCAATATTTCCTTCACGTTTTGAATTACGGCTTTGATTCTCTTTATGTATTATTCTAATGCAAGGAATAAATGCTATTAATCCTATCATCTTGACATCCATAGGAACTCTTTTTTTCTTTTATTTTTTCTTTTTGACAAAGAGATCGAGGTATAGTACTTAGTTGGGTCAAGTTCGTAAGAGTGAAAGGCCCTATTGAAAATTTGATAGGCCCATTAGCCCTACACAAAACCAACCCCATTACACTGATGAGTTGATACAGTTGACGGCGTCGGTACCTTGTATTTATCTGTATGCAATATTTCTTGTTTGAGAGGCAAAAGATGGGAGAAACTTGAACCATTAATCCAGATGTCGGCGAAGAGTTGGATTGAATCCCCTTGTGAATTACCAGCTTATACTAGTAGTTGCTCCTCAAAGTTAAGCGTTTGCCTTCTGAACTTTTGAAGCATGCACATCTTTTGTTGTGCATATGACCAGTAACGTTGACAGAGATTAGAGATTGTTGCTTCGGCAGTTGATAACAACAAAATGGTAAGATTAGCAAGTGACACAGAATAAGTGAATAGATTAGTCTGTTGTCATGAAAAAGGTATTATCACAGCGACTTTTCGCTTTGACTACCAAAGATTTGATCTCACTCCACAATAGAAACCTCATAATCTATACCCATCACAAACCTCACCCAAATGAAAAATTACACCAATGTTGGATCCGATTGCTTTCTTTGCAAGGAATTCTTTTAACAACTACATCTACAGTACATATTTTTTCCTACATAGCTGGATTAAAACCTCAATGGCTAGGTATGCTAAAGACAAGAAGCCATGTACTACGTAGCTTGGTCTGTGCTCAAAACCTCCAAATTCTTGGTGCATCCATCATTTACAGAGGCTTCAGGTTGACTGTCACCTTTTTTAATTAATGAACAATCAATGGCATTTTGACTCTCTTCAACCAGATTTGTAATAGCATCTAGTTGATTACCCTCAACCATTGATTTCTCACTAGAATGCTCAGCAACAGCCTCAAGATTCTTCCACTCGGATTCTAGATTTGACACAGCCGGTTTATCTTCTCTAACTCCCTCACCTTGTTCATTTTTTGACACACATGCTCCATTTTCTTTCACCAGCTCTTTAGGTAAACTGTCTGACACAAAACTTTTGTTCTCTCCTGCAGCGTCCAGCTCTTCCTTCAGTATACCTTCAACAGTTGGACTCGAGTTAGCAGTATTACACTGCTGAATCGACACATTTAATGATGAAGAAGAAGCAGATGGAGTATGCTCAACTCTTTGTATTGGAGATTTTACTGAACCAGGATTCAAGGTAGAAGATGTAACAGGACAAGAAAGCGGTTCAGCTGTTAGGCCAGTACAAACATATTGCACATTAGAATGAACCTCCTTACCACTGGGCATGAGAGGTTTAACAGAAGAGCCACTGGAAGTCATAATATGAATAGCATTTTTGGACTGAGCAGCCTTGAGCAACGATGCAGCAGCCTTTGGACTACCAATGCGAGCCCCAGCAGCAACAGCAGTCGCATCTAAGATTGAACCTGTACTAGAAAAAGATTTTGCTGGCGGTTTTTTTAAGCCTACTAGAGATTTTAAAGTAGAACCTGACGATCCCGGGGAGGTTTTTGTAGTCATGGGACCTTGTTGAGACTGATTTGAGACTTGGAGTGAAGCAACAGGACCTTGCTGAGACAGATTTTGGGCAGGAACAGAAGTAATTGGACCTTTTTGAGGCTGGTTATGAGCTGAGACAGAAGTGATAGGACCTTGTTGCGACTGATTTTGGGCTTGAACAGAGGCAACGTGACCTTGTTGAGATGGATTTTGGGCTTGGACAGACGCAATGTTACCTTGTTGGAACTGGCTTTGGGCTGGAACTGAAGCTTCACCACTAGTACTTGGAAGAGCAGAGTTGCTGGATGTGGTCTTCAAACCTGGCCCAGTAGACATGCAGTTAGTCCATTAAAAAGAGAAACAATAGGCCTAAGCTGGAGGGAAAAGAAAAGGTTTCTGCAATTTCATCAGTTCAGCTTTGCTTGTTCAATAGAATGTCGCCACATAAAACACTTCAAAGCACTAAAACTAGCATTATATGGAAAGATTACCAGGGTTACTTGGACAAGCTGATGTTAAGTTTTTATCCGGCATATCTAGGGCTAAGGATAAAGCACTACGAGTTGCCAACTGTGCCTCAGAAAGTTGGGGACTAGTTGAGTTTCCTTCCACATTTAAGTTGCCAAGTCGCTTCTTAATAATAGTCCACCTCTGCAAATAATAGAACAAACTTGCCACAATTAGCAGCAGAAAAGGCAGAGAAACAACCATGCCAGTGGGGAGCCTTCATTCACATGACCCAAGTTATAGCCATCCAATCAAGATTCACAGAATTGAACATAAAAATAAAAAAATTAATACACAGTTGAAAGAATTCCGTTGCCGGGATTTGAACCCGGGAAAAACTGGGGAAAACCCAGACATCATGACCGGACTAGATGACAACGGATTGTTATTCTAGAGCAGCTATTATGTTGACATGACTCAAATAGGTAAAGAAAAGGCTTTTCAAAAAAAAAAAACAGGGACACAAAAGAAGCTAATTATTTGTGATATGGGAACATGCACAACAAAAATAAAACCACTGCTGTCAAATTTCACCAACGTTATGTTTTCAATTCCATATAGAAAAATAAAGTAAATGGTAAAAATATCCTTCATTTAAAGAAAAGGGAAAAGAATAAGGAACACACAGAAGCATGCACGTATATGAGGTACAAAAGCTTAATGCCAAACTTAAGAGAGGAGAAAATCATACACCACAAAAAATGAGAGCAAATTAAGCTTTTTCTATCACATAATATGTATATAACATTAGGTAATACAAACAATTAGATCCCCAAGGCAAGATACAGCTGGTAGCTGTTATTAACCAAAAGATACCTTTCACATCAACTAGGCAGATCCAGTTTAACATAGAAAGACAGAATTACTTCAGTGAATCTACTAACTTTCAAATCTACTAGATGTTTTATTTTAATTCTATTAATTCTTAGCTCCTCAAGCAACATCATACAAAACTAGACTTTGTTTCTACTAATTTTACTACTTCAGTGAATTTACTAACTTTCAGCTCCACACAAAAAGAAAGGTGCATTTGCTTCTATATGATGCATAAATAGCAGGATTAATATGACACTAAAGGAAACGGACATCCAAAATAAACAAATTCAGTTTGGTAATCAACCTGAGCCAGCTGTGAAGCACTTCTATCTCCCTTGAAGTCTCCTCGCAAGATGTTTGCCCAATTCCCAACACCACATTTCTGCACAGCAGCAATAAGTTCCCTATCCTCTGCTTCTGACCAAGGTTTTCTTTTCCTTCGAGCAGGCAGGTTGGCACCAGATAGTCCGTTTCCTTCCAATGATGTTTCAGTCGATGTCACTGCAGGTAGAATCTGTTTCTGAACAGAGACTGGAACAGTGATATTCATCCCTCGCATAGAGCACGAGGGCTGCGAGTTTTCTGAAGAAGCTCTAAATGACTGCCCATTAGGTATATTTATTGTTAATGGAGCCTCTACTGTTGAGCTGTTCGGGAGACTTGAGTCACTTGGTAAACCAGAAGCAATCAGCACCTGACAAAAAGAACCATTTGAGCTGACTGGGCTTGGGAAAAAGTGAGCAATAAGATAAATCGTTGTTTTGAAACTTAACCAAGAGCAGGTAGTCAGATGGACGAAGCTATTATCTGTTTGACTTCCAGGAGGTTATAGTTATCTGTTTGATTTCTGGTAGAGGTTTTAGGTTAGCCTTTGACCAGATTAGGTCAAAAACTTTCTTCAACTGGTAACACTTCCTACGAGCATGCCGGTTTAAATATTTGTCAGACTTGATAATGTTCCAACCATTGAAACAATTAGAACGCAAGTAACTGGTAACATATACAATCAACCAGCCACAACAAATGGATTTGGTGTTAACTTTGTTACTTGTCATTTATAGTTTCTACACTACCATTTACCTCTTTCCATTTGATTAAATCATCGTAAGAAGATGAAATACATTTAGACATATACTTTTTTATGGAAATACATTTATTTACTTACTTTCACACATGCTGCAGCCTCTGCTGAAGCTTCACTGCTAACAGAAGGGCAAGGTTCCAATTCATATTCTAAGTCACTGTCATCATCCTGCAAAATAAAAAGTTAACAAATGAGACTAGAGTTATAATAACTACCAAGAACACTTCTCCTTGAACCAAAAGGACTTCTTTACAATTAAAAAAACCATGAATTTAGCCCTTTGATCAGTGGACAAAATATGATCATAAATTCCAAAGCCAAACTAAACTTTAGAGTAGCAAGCTATAAGGCAGAATGTCTGGAAACACACACACTCTCAATTAACCAAAAAGTATCCCAACGTACAGAAAAGATTCACATCATATTGAAATAGTATATTAATTTATGGGGCATTTTCTTTTGACAGCTATCCCGACAAGACATTTCAGCATATTCACATCACGTAAAGCAGTAGCTAAACAGCTTAAAATCTTTAAAATGAAGAAACATATATGCAAAAGGTTTAAAAGAAAAAATGAAAACACAAAACTGACCATGGGTTCAGCCCCATCTTCCAATTTTTCAAGCAACACGTCCCGGTAGGCCAAATGGCGCCATAACATCTGGTATTCCCTAGCATTAGAAATCCCAGTAGAAGTCTTTTTGACTAAAGCATTCCAATTCAGCTTCACACCAGGAAATTGTGCCACTTCTTGTAACAGTGCCAACACAGTAGTTGCTGTATACCTGTCCAAACCAAAATTTAAAAAAAATAAGAAAATACTCAAAATAGAAAAAAAAAAAAAAACAAAGTAAAGATAAAACTGATGAAAATAAGAAAAACCAATAAAAAAAAATCCAAAAGAGACCTTTGTAAAAGAGTAGAGATATCTTCCTCACTGACTGAACCCTTTTTCTGTTTCTTCGTTTTCTCAATCATATTTGTTCTTTACTGGAAAATCGCATATTATGGATGGTGAGATTAGTGAAAATAAAATAAAATTGGACTTTGGAATCAGTAAAAACCCTAGGTAGGGTTTAAGATAGAGAGAGAAAAAATAACGGAAAGGGGAAGCCAAAACCCTTTCACTGGAGAGAAGTTGACGGGAAGAAGAAGGGAAGAGACACAGAGGAGAAGCGTGTAGAGTGATTGATGGGAAGGGGACTGTTGAAGAGCGTGGAAAGCACGCGCCTGACAGGGTTCTTGCGGAGAAAGAAACGGGAATCTCTCCGGGGTCTTCTTTTGTTTTAGCCTTCAAATAAAAAACAAGGGAAAGAAAGGGAGAGAAAAGAGACGGTGATTAGGACTCGGGAGGCCTCTCTCGGGGACTAAAGAGTGCATTCATTGACGAGAATACCCATCCTTTCTTCCTACAATTGCGGTTTTGCTGGGATTTGAGGCCTATGATTAATATTTACTCACGCTTTTTCTTATGTTTTGCGGGACTGGGCATCTAAAAGGAAGTCTTGGTTGTATTGAAGAGTTGCAACGTTACATTTTTAAAAAAATTGCCAAATAGTAGAATTTTTTTTTCTTATTTTTGTAGATGGTTAAATAATTAATATATTCAAGAAGTCAAGTCCAGTGCACTATTTAATATAATTCCTCTTGAGGCAAGACGAAATGAATTGAAGAAGCATGGTTGTCTAGCATGAACTGTCAAATTAAATTACATGAGTATGCTCCATCAACCTCTTTTTCATTCCAAACAAAAGGTTCCAACTTCCAGGTGTATTCCAACTAAAACAAAAGTAAATAAATAAAGGAGTGCATGAATTGTACCCCTTTGACATTTTCCACGCGACTTGATCTTCAATCCCTTGCCAAGTCTAAAAACAAATAGGATGATGTTTCCTTTCTCTTCCCTCTTTTTTCTTTCCTCGTTTGTGTGTGAGTGTGCCTTCAACTCGGAAGGTAGAATCTCCACAACCGAAAGAGCAAACGAAAGAGAGAGAGAGAGAGACAAAAATATGTAGACAAAGCAGCATTGTCGAGAACAAAATAAACGTGGGAATCTGAGGAATGTCAGTTCATACAACAGCAACAGCTCATGCATCATTACCTTAAACAGAAAAGCGTTGGATTTTAGTAGGTCCGCTGGACCTGTACAGCGGATACAATAAATACAGTTTCCCTCAGAAGACGCTCCTGTGTCCTATTGGACAGCCAGCAAACTTCTGCTGGTGATTGGATCTTTTTTTTGAACAAAAACATTTTGGGGAAAAACATAGTTGCAGAGTAGAAACCATGATCTGACAAGGCTACTTCACAAACCATGCACATTTTCTATTTTTCTCCCCCTTTTTTTATTTATTCACCATGCCCAAATAGGCCTTAGTTTTTCTAGTTTAAGAGACAATACTTTTGGAAAAACAACCACGAATGATAACCATCCAAAATAACCTAGAAACAGCTTTGACTATGTTTTGACATCCTTGTAACTAGCTATCATAGTTTTCCCTATTTGAATTTTGAATGAAGATGGGGAAGTCTGAAAACCAAAAGATCCTTCTAACTGAATATTATTTTTAAAAGAAAGAAATGGGGGATTAACATCTAGCAAACGGCTCTCATCACAAGATGAAACCAGATTATGTTTCCGCTATCACTATCCAACCGGCTGCTTTTACTCCAGAAGGGCAGGGATGAACCAGTAAAAGAAGCTAAAGCTAGAAAAGAAATCCACCACCATATTTGGCACGGATGTTGTAAAGAACCTCAGAGAAAATGAAAATGGCCAGCATCACCAGACATCTCTAAGATATCGTCCTTCCATCTGGAGTTTCTTCACCATAGATTCTGCCTTTGATGAATCCACGCTTTCCTGAAATTTATATATAAGGCAATTTTGAAATTAATCCTTCTAAAAATCAAGAAGTGCCTATTCAATAGAGCACCGAATTTACAATAAGCGAGGCCATTAACTCCCAATATGTGGTGATGGCGAAACAGTTGACCATTTCCTGAAATAACTTAAAACAATTTATCTGAAGAGAGAAGAAAATAGAAAGAGACGATAATTTACCTGCTCCTGAACAATGGTGTGCAACGTGCGATGAACATCTCTTGCCATACCCTTAGCATCACCACATACATAAAGATATCCTCCCTTAGAAACTAGGCTCCACATATATGCTGCCTGTACACCAAAAGCAACAGATGTTATAGTGCACAGCTTTTATATCAATAACTGCAATCTCTGTCGGTTCCTACTTACTTTATCCATCATCTGATGTTGAACATATTCCTTTTGTGGCCCCTCTCGTGAGAATGCAAGAATGAGCTCAGACAGGGCACCTTGTTCCACAAAGTTATTGAGCTCATCCTCATAAATAAAATCCTACGAAAGTGGCCAAACTAATTAATAAATAAAACCCTACATGTAAATATCAACATCGACAGCCAGTTACAGTAAGACATGCTAATAATGTTGCGAAAAGATTATTAGTGTCAGAATTTGGATCCTAACCATTCGTCGGTTCCTACATCCAAAAAAGAGTAGGGAGGGACCAAGTTGTGCACCATCTTCTTTAAGGACCATTCTTTCCTGCAAACAGCACTTAGTTAAGTTATTTTCTTCTTTTCTGTCAAGTACAGGAACATATAAAACAGAGATTAACGAACCTGTAGAAAACCTCTGAAAGGTGCCAATCCAGTCCCAGGTCCAATCATGATAACTGGAATTGAAGATCTGCTGGCAGCTTGAAATTAGATTGCCTGATAAAAATAGGAGCCCAGCTACAATCATGGCTTTTCTCGAAAGGAACTGCATTCTGGATTTTTCAATTCAGTTAGATGAAAGATGCCACTAAGGCCTAAGTAGAGTCTACCAGGTGGCAAGGGGAAGGGGTGGGGTGGGGGGGGTGCATGGGAGAGCAACAGAAAAGATTAATTTAAGGCTCAAGCACTACCTTCATCCAGGTTGAACACACCCCCCGGTGAATTCTTCCAGTTGGAGTTGGGCCATAAACTAAAGCACAGGTTACATGAACTCTATGGGGCACAAATCTGCTCAAAGTAACCAACCTTCTTATATATCTTAGGTATAAGGTATTTTAATACTGCATATTGATAATATAGAAGGGACAAATTCAATCACCTAGGAGAGGATGAGATAGAATAATAACGAGGCTGTAAACGAGGGGCTACCGCAGCAAAAAATACACCAAGGGGAGCTTTTGCTGATGGGAACTCAGCCATAACCTCAAGAAGACTTCTCTGACTTCCAACAACCCATTGTGAGTACTCATCCTGGGCAAAAGCAAGACATTGAAAAGGAACAACAACACATAAACATAAGAAACATAGGAAACAAGAATAACAAACGTGAACAGACAAAAGGAAGAAAAGAAAAAGCAGCACTAAGTATCTTATCAACCTTCCCCAGAGGTGATGATAAAAACTTAAGTCTTTCTGCTTCACTGGGTTCAGTGGCATGAGCAGCCAAGGCAATCAAAGCAGCCTGACATCAAAAACAGTTTGGAAACAAAGAAACAATCAAGATTATAAAAAAAAAGGCCAGATATCAGGTGGGAATCTTTTACTTCTTTTGAGAAAGGTTTGTTGGGGCAGTCGGGAGTGGGAGGTGGGGAGGGATTTACCTTTCGTGGAGGGTTTAAGAGATCTGAATATCGTGCCAATGCTGTACGAAGTGTACAGGGACCGGGGAAAGGCGGTGGCAGTGAGCTTCCAAGGGATGTGCCATCCTCGTTGTCAGTGTGCACAGAAAACAGTAAATCCAGAGGTTGACCCAACAATCTTGCAGCTTCCTCCACAGTCTCTATGCAATTGTCAGTATATACACCAACATGGTCTCCAGTTTCATATCTGGGACAGTTAAACTTATTAGTTGTACGAGTATAAGGTCATAAATCATAAAGCAATATTATCTATTTTTGAAAAACAAAATCCATGGGGGTCAAAAGGCACTTAAACATAGAAAAATAAAAATAATACTTCACAGAGAAGCAGAGTGATAGGAATGGATGCAAATGTTAAAGCTCATCTAAAATCCAAATGCTATTTCTACCTCAGTGAAGCATCAGTCAAAATTCATACACTTCAGACTGCAGAATTTTACAGGATATTTTAATCGAAGAGAAAAAAGGGGCCATAATTTGCATGCCTGCTAGTATGAGTGTGTGTGTGTGTGTGTGTGAGAGAGAGAGAGACAGACAGAGAGAGAGAGTACATCTAATTAGCAAAAGAAGGAGCAACCATATTAAAGGTTCTTAATACCTATATCAATATCCAAATATGTGGACATATTGGCAGAACATGGATAGGAAGAAGAAAATATCAAATCAATAATTAAAAACATTTCCAATTAACCATATAGAACGATAAGATTTAATGGTAAGAGCTGCAAAGACTATATTTTTCCCTTTTTCTGAAAGATTCTCAGACACAGAATTAATTCCCAAAAAATCAATTTGTACTTTATATTAACAAGCATTTCGAAGCTGTGAACTCACATAATTCCAGTCCCAGATATGTCGAACTCCAGATGTATGCAAGAACGATCAGATTCAGGCTTGTGAAGCTCTCTCTGAACAGCAACATTAACTCTGTGTTCAAATCACATAGCAGTGATCTCAGAAAGGAAAAATAGGAGTAGAGTGGGGGAGTGAGAAAACCAACACAATGCACATCTCTTATTACCTGCATGGATGGTGGATGTCATATGAAGCATTCCCATTTGCCATGTTTGAGTAATTATCCTCAATGTGCATCACAGCAGGATCATGAAGCACTACTCGATATTCAGGAATAGCAGCTGTATATGGGGTAGAGACAGTATTTGCATCATCCTCATCTCTAAGCAATTGATCTAACTCTGGCCACAGCATTTCCCTCCTAAGGAAGGAACAAAAAACAAAAAAAAGAAAAAATTACAGTAAAGCTAACAGGGCCCATTATTGAAGTCTTGTCCAAAGAGAAGCTCCATCTTCATGAACTTAAGATGATACTTCAGCTTCAATAAGAAACTGCAACAGAATTGCTGAGAGAGACAAGATAGCGACAGAGAACGACTGCAAGAAGACTACATACCAAGCAGTAAAATCATCTTCAATACATTGATCATCATCACCAAGACCAACTTGGATAAGACGTTTAGCACCTGCTCACAAAAGAAATAGTCTCACAGTTAGTAAAAATTGAATATCAATCATTCCCTTCGATTTCTCAACATTAAAGTTTAGATGCAAAGAATAGCATAGGGCCACGTTATGAGCTATTTTTCCTTTAACGGAAGGATGATGACCCAATGGTGAAATCTCTTTTTCATGACTTATTTTTAAGGCAATTCTTAAAAGATGTCCATGAGAGCCCAAAAGGGATATGCTTATACGTATAGTACCCAAGAACCTTGACTATTCAATTGTCATCTGAACTTCCCAATTCCCACCTGACGTTGAAATTTTGACTCCGCACTCAATAACAAGAAAAAGATTGCCATCAATTAGATAAGAAGGATTCCACATTGCACAATAAGTAAAATAGAAAAATACCTTGTTCAGAAAATTGCTCATCCAGCACCTTTGCTATCTATTTCCCAAAAGAGATAATCAAATCAGATTACACAAGAGCAATGAACAAAAACAAGATAGCAAGCAAAATCATGAAATCTCATGCCTTATTTAATGGGTGGATCCTGTGTCTCTATGTCAATGTTACCTTATTAAAATGTTCATATTGACGGTTACCCAGACCAAAAACACCATATGTCAGTTGTTGAAGCCAGGGCTCCCTTTCATTTCCCTAAAAGTAGAATAAAACATCTTAATAATGAGCGTTAATTAACAAAACATGGTGAATGCTGGCATAATACAAATTTTAAATTTGAATGTTCTTTTGAGGTAGCCACCAACCTCAGTAAACCATTTGTAAAATCTAGCAGCATTATCAGTTGGCTCGCCATCTCCATAACTACAATGCCACTCTCAACTATATTAAATGCCCCATACTTTACAGAAAGCCAAGACAAATATACAATCCAAAATATCAGCAGTAGAAGTAAGAATCTATCTTACGTGGCCACCATGAAAAAAGCCAAAGTCTCCTTTTTGAGCTTCTCTTCATATTGCTCATCATCCAGAGCATAATCATCCTAATATAAAACATACACAATGTGATGAACGTAATCGTAGATACTAGAATGAAATCTCAAGCAAGAAAACAAAGTAACAGAATAGTTCCCTATACATACCAGGTCAACAACTTTGACAGCTGCTTTCTCATATCTTGCCTTGATCTCTTCTGCCAAAGCCTACAATAGGAAATTCTTATATCAAAACATCAACATCTAAATAATAACATGTCCTTTCCATTCATGTGGTGCCACGTGCCAGGAACACGTCAATTTCGGCCCAGTCTAACGGCAACTAACAGAAATATATAGAGAAAAGGCCTCCCTGTGTAGAAAAATAGCCGCTATTGGCGACACAACAATTAATAACAAATATTTACCACCAAAATATATTGCCACCACGTTTCCAGCTACAGTAATGCCCCAATTTCTATGAGCTCTGAGTGACAAAATCTATGGAGACTTAAAAACTTGGCAAAACGATACTATCACTAAATCTCCACTAAATAGAAAAGTTAATAGAACTAAAGCTATCAGCTCGATTCATGTATTCTTAGAGATCGTATGAAATGTACAGTAAACTTGAAGTATTGCCTTTAACCCTAAATTTCATCACAAAATTAACTTTACAAGAAACCATTCCCCTCATCTCTTTGCCACTTCTTAATCCTTGATCTGTATCGTGTAAATAGGTACACCGGCAACCCAATTAGTTACAACGAATCAGTGATGTAAAGCTGAATTAGCAGACAGCAATTCTGTACCGTATTTCAAACAGCAAAAAGATTTCAGTTCCCTCAACTAGTCAACAGTCAACGTCTTACATTTTCAACATAACAATCAAATCATCACACTCAGCAATCAAAATGAAAAGTTAACAGTTTCTTTTCCATTTTTCTTGTTTTTACCTTAGCAAATCCCTCAGCGGTTCCCGTCTGAGTGCCGTAAAATATGGTAACTTTAGTTTTACCAGTGACGATAACGGCGTCATCATCTTCATCGTCCTTGAGTGAAACAGGCTTAGGGGCGACCAACGGCTTGACATCGTGGCTACGTTCAGAAGCCGATTTTTTCCAGAGAAACACCAAGAGCCCCAGAATCACCGCCAAAGACGTCGTTGCGATCACTATCATAGAATCCGTCACCGAACCCCCTAACGATACTCCCAACACCGACTCAACAAACCTCACCAAATCCGAGCTGGAACTCATCTTTAACCCCCAGAAAATAAGGGGAAAAAAAAAAGAGAATCCCAAAATTAAAGTAATTAGAAATGGAAAAATCTAGTGAAAAAACCTAGTAGATTTTGGGGCTGGTGGTGATCAGAGCTAAAGAGGGTGGGGTTGAAATAGTGTTTGTTTTCGGGAGAGGGACCCAGAGAGACGGAGAGAAATGCTTGACCAGAAAATATAGGGAGCGAGAGAAAGAGAGAGGTTCCGGGTTTTATTTATTTTCTTCCTGCTTTGGATAGATGCACTTTTAATAGCAATTATTATGGGAAAAACTTTCATAGATGTTTTTCTTTTTCCGTTTTCCGTGTTCGATTTCATTACAGTAATCGTTGACGAAGCTGAAAAAACAAAAAATAAATAAATAAAAAGTTGTCTTTTTCCTCCCTTTTTTTCTTTGTTTTCCCTTTTTCGTTTGTTTTCATTGTTACTCTTCTGTTTGCTGCCAAAGATGAAAAATTCAAAAGCTGTTCCAGCTTTTTCTTATCTGTTTTCTGCTAAAAGTTTTTTCTTCCAAAAATAGCGTTAACATTAGCTCCGAAAATTTGTATTTTAGTGTCTTAAACTTATCAAATATGACCATGAAATATATTTAAATTAAATATAAATATAATACGAATAATATTTATATTTTAAATTTAAAATATGTATATGTGTATATTTAATAGTTATATAACACGACATGATATGTTTATTAAACTTATTAATGTACGATACAATGAAATTAACAACACGCTTAATACGATTATATAAAAAATATTTATAATTAAATATAATTTTTTTAATTAAATTTAAAATTAATAATTATAATAAAATAAAATAATAATCATATTAAATATAATAAAATTTAATATAAATATATAAAATTCATTATCATGTAATATGATAAAATCTCTCCTTAACATCTAATTTTAAAATACTAATACTATTTGAAATCATTCATAATTTTCATCCATAATTAAATATATATCATTATCCATATCATCAATCATGAATAATTCCAAACACCCAAATTAAAATTATTTAAGTAAAGTTAAAATAGTTTTTAACTATTAATTTTTAACAAATTGATAAACTTATCATGTATATACGTTTAAATATGATAACATGATTAATTAAACGTACCAATACGATTAAACACGAAACACGTTAAAATTAAACTCAAACCTATTTATTCATATATATTCTCCTATCATGTTAACTTGTTGTGTTGTATCATGTGTAGTGCATATTTGGAAAAAAAATATATCAATGGACGGAAGCTCAAGGTCAAAGCTCAAGTTCTATGGCCAAAAAAGAAAGCAACAAGTTGGATGAAAGTTGTTGTCCAGAAACTTAGAATTAATTTATGTAGTATTTTGGACATACAGTTTTTAAATTAGACAACTTTTATGCCGTATTTTATAAAGTTAAAGTTTTAAAAGAAAAACACTTTATAAATATATTTTCTATTTTAGTTTTTATATAACTAATAAATATTATTATTTAAATTTCAAATTTATTTCACACTTTTATCATTTGAATTAAATGCAAGATACTTTTTTTTTTTTCAATTTTACCATAATCTATTTACAATCTAAATTACTTGAGACAACTTTCATTGTCTTTTTCATCTTATTTTTTATATAATAATAAATATAATTATTCATTTTTTCATTGTCACTCTTAGCATTTGAATTAAATTCAAATTACTATTTATTCATTCTTATTATAGTTTATCTACCTTTGAAATTACTTAAGACGGGACTTTCATTGTTCTATATTTTATATCATTAATTAAATGTTAATTAGACAACTTTTATAATTTTTAGCTAAGTTTTCCAAGCAAGAAATACGTTATAAATCTAACTCCTCGTCTTATTTTTTATATTAAACAATTAATATTCTTATTTAAATTTAGAAAGTTTACTCAAAATTTTAAATCTTGCCCCGCTCTTATCACTTGAATTAAATTCAACTTATTATTGACTCATCTTTACTATGATTTATCTAACATTGAAATTACTCAACGATTTTCACTATTATTTGGTTTATATCATTAGCCAAATATTAATTATAAAACGTTTATAATTTTTCTTATCGAGTTAAGTTGTAGAAAAGAAAACATATTATAAATCTTCTTTCTCATCTTATTTTTCATATAAACAATAAGTATTATTATTTAAATTAAAAAAATCCAAAAAATTTAAATTTTAAAAAATTACTCAAAATTTTAAATCTAGAACTAAATTCGAGTTATTATTTAATTTTTTTTACTATAATTAATCTACTATTAAAATTACTTCAAACAACTTTCATTATCCTCCATTTCATATCATTAGTTAAATGTTAATTTTATAAACTTTAAACATTCGAAAAACTATAATTTACTAGTAGATATGTAATCTTTACTATGATTAAGACCTCGAAATTTCTTTCCCAACTTAACACAAAGAAAGGAAAAAAAACAATTTTTTTTGTTTTTATTAGCTCTTTATGTTTTAATTAGCAATCTTGAAATGACCTTCTACCTTATGATCTTTTTTTTTTTTCACAAATCAAAATTAAAACACAAAAGCAACATCAAAGACAGATTACGTCTAAAAGAAATCAAATGCTATAATAATATTAATCTATTAATCTGATTGTATATTATATCTTCAGTGGCAATGTTTATTTGGACTAATTTGATTCCTATGATAAAATTTCAGAAATTAAACAAAATGAGAACTAGGCATCAAATGGGTTGACATTTTAAAGAAAAACTGGATTTTTAGACTAAGTTAGGAGACTTTTCAAATCATGAAAATCGATAGCTTATCAAATCGTGAAAGCCGAAAGCTAATCATCGATTCATAATAGTTGTACAATATGAAGGTGACTTCCTTAAATTAGAAAAGAAAAATAAATTAAAAAATAAAAATCTATATTGGATTCAATTTGGAACAACTCATGATGACACTTGAAGACATTGTTGTAGTCAATTGGACCACAAGATCCGACTATTGACCCGAGAAGTTTAGTAAACGTACATTTGTCCCAATTAACTTGAAAATTACATTCTTTTCTCCTCAAAAAATAAATTATCATTAATGTCAAAATTTATTTTTCTTAATATACGGGGTAGGACAAATCCCCAATTAATATAGACAAGCAAACATAAAAAAAATTATAATCAAAAAAATTTTAAATTTCATTAAATTAAATAAAAAAAATTTATAATACCGAAAACAAGATGTCTTTCGATTCATATAAAAATTAATTTTAAAGTAAATATGAAAAATCTAACAATCTTAATTGTTTAAATAATCAAAATTTGTTTTAAATACTAAAAATATTTGAAAAGAAAAGGAATCATTTTGGAGTGAGAGTATTATCCATTAATTACCCCATATATTACTCAAATAATAAAAAATAAAAAATGTTAATACTTTGATGTAAATTTGCTTAATTATTCATATCCGAGTATTTGATTTATGGATTGATGCATTATTTTGTATTTAAAAAGTAAAATTTGAATCTTCTTTTTCTTAATTATATAAAAAAAAATTACTTAATTAGTTTTTTCTTTTCTTTTTTTTTTACTTCTCTTTTTAATATTGGAGGATTTACTGATTCAGTTTTAAATTATTTATGAAACCGTCACTGCCCCTCACCCCCAATTTCCTTTTATTTTTAAAATAACATAGCGTTGACCTGAAGAAATGCATGCCAATGCAATGCTCAGTAAACGTCGTCTTCATGATATTAAACACTTTCTGAGACGGCATTGATCAGCAAATTTGGCAGCGGTGCCTGTGCTGACTGCCAAAATTACTTTGCGTCATGGGCTATTTTGTCATCAGCTTTGGCATATAAGGTAGATTAATTAATTGGTTAATTAACTACCCCTTTTCAAGACCATTATCAGGGTGAAGGAAAATGGAACGAATAGTTGTACCACAAAACACTTTTCCCTATTGAACTCACAATTCCTGGCTTTCTAAAGCCAATGGTGATTGGTGACTGATTTGATTATTCATAATTTATCGAAGTGGCAACATCAATTTATTTGCTTACAAACATACCAGAAATATCTTAGTTCTACCAGACAGACCCATGCATCTCCCATTATTATAACCCAAAAGTTAACACTTTCTTCAAACCAAATCTGAAATTTTAAGTTGGCTTAAGCAATATTCCAGTCATTTCCAAGTATATTCTTCAGCTTTGCCAGTTGATCTTCGGGTAGGGTCATGGTCACGATCTTCCCGCTGCCACCTTCTTTTTCTGGGCCGGGGAGAATCAGAACAGTTCCCTCATCACCAACTCCATTGATTGTATAATTTACAAACATTGGTCTCTTCCCCTTGAGTTCTAGTCCGTAAAGATTTGCTTCTTCCAAGTCTACAAATGTCAAATTTGCTCCATATACTATAAAATCTGATCTTGCTTCATCTCTTAATAATTCTTCAATCAGACCATTTTCAGGCATCCTCTTTTCAGCAATCAACTTCGCCAGTTCAGTTACTTCGCCCTTGGAGACAGAGAAATCTGCTTCCACTGTGCTAAATATCATACCGTTACTTGGCATTTCATTTTCTCTAATGAGGGAATTATTCGAACAAATTGTAACAATCCTTGGCCCCATATCTCCTCTGATTTTCGATAATGAATGCCATATCATAGCAGAAAGGATTTCGAAATGAGAGATATTATATGTTTGGCTTGGATCACGAGTACTTGAAACCATGTGGTGCAGTTGTTTCGCAGTGACATGAAAAGAGTAAGTTTGCTTGTTGTGGCTATTGGCAGTTAGCCAGCAGTCACCAACAGGGTCAACCTTCTTCAAGGAAAGAGGTTTTCTGGAAACAGAAGTTGGGAGTTCTGACTTCTCAGGATTGTGGACCTGGAGAGACTTTGGTGGAACTTGTCCAGCCATGATCTGTCCCCACAAATTGATGAAGGCTGAAGCTGAAAATGCATCTCCTAATACATGAGCCCAGCTTAGCCCTATGGATATGCCCCCACACTTGAACCAGGTGAACTGATCGGAAAAATCAGTTAGATGTTTCTCACACAAATGGGCAAAAAAAAAGAAAAGTAAATCAACAAATTTGAAATTACTTAAAAGTCTAAATATCTTAAAAGAAATACCTAGATTTCTTTACCTAATTAAACTTATCAGTATTTCCTTTTAAAAAATTCTCCATCTATGAAATTGACTCGTAAATGGGGTCAT
>NW_018397260.1:7047698-7054146 GCF_002168275.2 Theobroma umbraticum | reverse complement strand
TATACAGACAATATACAACGCATCAACAGGAGGAAAAGCAACAAATCTCGAAGGGATAAATGCAGACTTATCTAACATTCTTTCTCAATTCTTGACTCGTGAGCATTTATTTGTTATTGGCGTCTTAAGAACACAAGAGGACAAGCAAAAGAAATTGGTAATCAATGCAAACTTATCTAATCATTCTCGCCAATTCACCGTCTTGCTCCCTTGGACTTTTCCCAAGAATCAAGAGTAATGGTAGCATTTAATTCTCTTGGCTCAACATGGAGACTTCCCCTTTCGGCGCGTTAACCAAAGCGCGGTTACAATCTCATTTACTAACATTAATACGAAACCACTAAAGGGAAATTTCTCTTCATATATCTCCACGAGGTTTCCTTTTGTTACAACTTTTTCCCTCTCCCTGGCACCACCGTCCCTTCTTGTTCGTCCAACACCAGGGCATCTTCCTCTTCCTCCTTTATTATCTCATTTAAACTCTAGCAGAACTAGAAAAGTCTTCATTTACTATGATTGGTGACAGTCGACAGGGGTTTTGGTCCACCGCCCGTTTACTTGGTACCGCACCTACCGCAAGATTTGGCATTGCCATTTCACTGGATTTAGTACCAAACTGAACTGATTCACTGCCATTCCAGTACCAAACTGCCTCGACAGTTTCCAACTTTCCGTATTCAGTAAAAAAAACTCGATGTGTATGCATCCCTATCACCACCTCATGAATTTTTTAAATAGTTTTGTAGTATATATCATTTTATTAATTATAATAATATAATTAATTGTATTAAAAATATATATAAATTAATATAATTAATAATATATTTATATCCCATACCATACTTAATAAATATTTATTTTCTCCCACTCTTTAAATTTTTAACTATTTATATTCTTTTTCATTAAAAAGATGTAAAAATTAAAATAATTAATAAAATGATATATTATCTCATTTCTCTAATTACATGTTAATGGGTAAGTACATGCTATTTCTCATGTATATTACTTCAAATATATTTTTTTTGATAAGGTATTCGAATTTTATAAATATTTAATTAAATTTTAAAATTATTTTATGAATTTGTATCCAAATATTTTAGACATTATTTTTAAATATTTAAATAAAACTAAAATTTCAAATTGTTATATATATTATTAATTAAAATTATATTAATAACTTAAAATTAATTCATAAAAAATTAAAGTTTTAAAACTATAGTTAGATAATTAACAACATTTTAAAAGTATTACATTAATTTTAAGGAATTTATAAATAGAAATAAATATATGTAAAATTAAAATTTAATATTAATACTCATTAATTTTAATAGGGTTCAAATAGTGAGTACCCTAAGACTACTATCCAATCTATGACAGATTGTAGTGTTACAATTAAAACTCTATTCAAACATAATTATAAGGTAAGTTTAATCTTACTGAATCGCATTGAGTAAAGGAACATATCTAATTTTAAAGTAGTTATTATAATCTCTATTGACCAAGCTAAGTATGCTGTCCTAGTTTTTCTATTATCGTAATGGTAGATTACAAGATAAAAGAATATATAAAGCATAATTCAATAACTAATTGTGTTGTACATCTTAACATTTGGATCAATAGGTACACGTATCTCTTGGCTTAAAAAGTTTGATTCCAAGTCTCTCATTTCCAAATAAAAATAAAAAGTTAGGTCACATTATTTATGGCTGTTGTGCTGTCCAATTAATTCAAATCTCGTAATTATGAATTTATTCAAAGCTTGAATATTTATGAATTTGTTCAATAATATTGGACTCTAATGAAAAGCATGTACTTGCGTTCCTAGCTGCTATATATATATATATAGGTATTGATTATTGAGGGACTTTACGAAGTAAAAATGCTAGCTGTGAGGGTTAAAACTTGAGACCTTATTGATCTCCATGTTTACAGAAGCTATGGCCTCTGTAAGAATTTTTACTTTAAAACGATGAACTCCAGTTTGCATGGAGGATTTCCAAACGGCTTGATCTTATAATTCTAACTCTCGCTATCAATGGAATTTGGAGTATAAAGGAAAATAGAAAGTAGAACCTGCTTTGAAACTACCTAGACTTACCTTGTATGGCAATACTTAGTTAAGATCATTATTTGTTCGTTTTTCTCTAACGATCTGTATCACATTAATAAGCAGTGATTGGAAAGAGTATGGTAAGAAATATACCTGCAGAACAACCAAAGGGGAGAATCCCAGATCAGGACCAAGGACTTGATCATGTGCAAGCAAATGATCAAGAGAATGGTCATTGGTTGCCAGCCATTCATCAATAGTCTTGCCATCACAGTGAGCTTCAACAATTCGGACGCCAGCATCGTTGCATTTAATAAACGGCCTGCCTGTTCCGGAGGATCTCCGAATCCTCCCCGAGGCAGTGAAGTAGAATTCCAGCCATCGAAACATTGGTTCTTTCAAGTCCTTGGCCGACACCCCCCGGACTGCTTCGCTTTGGAAGAGATAAACACCCTTGATGTAATGTAACTTCATCGCCAAGTCCATGTTCGAGAGCTCAAAGTCCTTGTTGTCGCCTGTTACTTCGGCAGGCACCACGGATGAGAGCCTTCGGCCCGAAACTGGGCTTTCCAGGGCTGCTGACACCATTGAATGGAATAAGTTAATAGAGAAGAGAATCTTATTCCAAACGGAAATAATTGTTATCCAAGGAACAGGAGGAGAGCATTGGCCGCGGAAGCCAGAAGCCAAAGGATTTGCCTATAAGGAGCTCTGGAGTGACAGGTGGCAGTTAAAGCATTAATTAAATGACAACGTGTGATGTCTATCAGTATATGTACACCACTTACCAATACTAATATTTTTTTTCTTATTAACCTTAATTAGAATCATTATCATCAATGATGCACCTCGTGAGGTCAAATTTCATAATAATTCTTTTTTGATGACTCTACCTGAAACTTAATCACTTCATTTAATATGTCCATGTGACATTATCTAAAAACCCCATAAAAACTTTTTTCATATAAAATTATAATTTTTTTAATACAAAACAAAAATGTTTATATATATCCATATTTTTTCATTTTCAATTTTAACCAAAATCTTTTTTATTTCAGAAATATATATAAAAAAATGTTTTATATGTCCATGTCTAGGAATTTCTCATAAAGAAAAAAATCCATACGAAATCCTTTAATATATAATGAATGTTAATCTTAGTCATGAGTCGAGTTGTAATTAATTGAAAATCATATAGTCATTGAAAATTTGGGTTTAGTACAAAAAAAGAAAAAGAAAAAGATTGGTAAAATATAAGCCATTTAACTCTCTCAGTATATATATAATTAATATGTAAAATATTTAATTTCTTCATGCCATACAAATTATATCATGAATGATTTGGCGGCGCCTTTCAAATTTATATGAAAGTGAGAAGCCATTTACTCTCTTCTATATGAAACATGAGGTTGGCGTTGTGGCCACCTACCCATGCATTGGCGACAGCTCACAAGCTTAAAGCTTCAAGTCGGGGTGTAAATTATCGCAGTCGTAGCTCGGGCCAATTACAAATATGTAATCATAATCAAGGTGCAACTGTACATGGCCAATTTAAATCCAAAATAATTTGTCTCTCAAAACAAACGTGTTATACACGTAAAAGCATTAAATATTAAGTTAGATTATGAGTAAATAAATAATATATATACGACAAAAGTGGTATGTAGCATTAAATTAATGAACACGTGTCTCTCCTCTTTTAATTTAATATGACCCATAAGGTTGATATAGACATATAGTTATAAAAAAATTTAATTAAAGCAATTATTTCTTTTTAATTAAATGACAAAAATTATAAAAACAACATTTTAACATTTTAACTAACATTATAGATATCGTAAACTGAAGTCAAATAATAATTTGTCTATAAAATTTAAGATTATTAAATACGGTTGTTGAATGTTGAGACTTTCCACGAGCAACTATTCAAGATTGAATGTTCACGCTTTTTCTGACGATTTGTATCAATCACACATGCAGGATAAATACATTACTTTTAAAAAGTAGAAAAAAAATTAATAAATATAAGAGAAAGAAACACAAGGCTACCAAAACTGGTAGAAGCAACAAAAAATCCGCAAAGACGAGGTCAATCAAAAATAAAAAGCATCAACCTCCATACTACCCTTGATAGGACACCTGAAACACAAAAGAACTGTACGATAAATACATTATCAGCAATTAGAAGCGAACTCAGAAATATTTTGGAATTGTATTATAATTAAAATAGTAATAATGATTAAAAAATATAAATATGTTAAAATTTATAAATTAAAAATTAACATTAAATTAAGAAAATATAAATTTAATATATTCATTTAATAAGATAACTATAATCGTCTACAATAATTTTTTATATTTTAAAAATGATGCATGATAACATTAGTAAAAATTTAATTTTAATTAAAAATTATTTGCAATTAAAATATACTTTCAACATGAAAATTGGTTAAATAAATAAGTATTTGATTTTTTTTTTTAAAAAGAATCCTCGTGTTTAATATTCAAAGAGAAATAGAGGAACGTACCTATCTGATTTCATATTTTGCATGTGGTGCCGTTTTCCAACAGCTAAGCCATAATTGCTAATTAACTCGGAAAAAGGAGTGGCCGGTGGCTACCTAACCACTTCCGATTCCATGGTTGGAGTTAAATTGGGGCCTCTGCTCGGAAATTAAACACCCAGCAAATTTCCGGTACGTATTAGTTGTCGATTAGTTAGGAATGATATTAATGAGAGCAAACTTGGGTCATGGATTACCTTTGACAAAAAGGAGTTCCCCAACTGCAGTGGGCACGGTTGCATTAATTATCCAGATTCTGACCGAACAATTAACCACTAGTTATTGGCCACATCAAAACTCTCCGAATATTATAATCAAGTTCATGATACATCGCAAGTAAGTTTCATTTATGATTTTTATCTTCTTATTTCAATTTATTTTAATTTCTTATCTCTAAATTATTCATTTAAATATTTAACTTTTTTAAAATGATTTCTTTTTATTCTTTTTGATCAAATCCTTCTGTTGATATTGATATAATATTTCACGGTGAAAATTATGTTACCTATCATTAGAATATTTTCTGAATTATTAAATAACCGAAACATTAAAATGAAGTTACTTTATAAAAATAAAGATATAACGAATTAAAAATTCAAAATTAATAAAAAATTAAAACGTGATATATTTTTTGGAAAGAGAATTAGTTAGCTAATTACATGGCTAACAAGGGTTTTGATACAGTTGATAATTATATGTTTTATGATATTTCACCACTTGATATTAGAAACTTTCTTATAAACGATATGTTGGGAATATATTTCCTTCCTTTGATTAGAATCTAATAAATTTTGATTTTTTAAAAAATTAATAAAAATAAAATAATAAATTTTGATTTTCAAACAAGGCCGAGCATGTTGGGCAGCCTGGCTCGGTAGGAATTTTTCTTTGATGTACGCCCAAAAGCACATCAAAATATAATTTCACCAAATAGTCTTTTTCTTTTCTTTTTTTTGTTTTATTTTTGAGTATAATGGGAGTTATGAATCGAGAGTTTAGAGAAAAATGAAAAACACAAGAGTGCTATAATTATCATTTTTTTCTTATTATTATTAATGGAGAGGAATTAACATAAAATTATCATATTTATATATAATATACGTTTATTTTGGGAAAATTCATTATTTGAAGTTATTTAAATTTCTCAATAAATTCATATCATGCGTTAGAATTATTGACTGGAACTCTAAATGGATTTATTTGATAAATACATTGAAATCGTTTTATTTTAAACGCTATATTAATTTATTATATCTTGCGTATGGACAGACTTTACATGTTAATACACCTTGCGGTTAATGTGTATCAATTGTTTGTTCAACACGCAACTCCCTCTTCATTCAACATATAATTATTTAAAAATAATTAAAAAAGTAAATATTCATAAGCAACGCATGTAAAATCAAATTTTAGTATGTAAAAAAGGTTTAATTTTGCAATAATTATACTTTAATTTACAGTGTAGTTAATCAGCACACTGACTTTTAATTATTTGAAAATCATAATGCGTAAAATAAAAAATTATCGTTTTATGCACCCACGGTCAATATCTCTCAATATAGCAATTAATTAACAAACCCTTTTGAGCACACTTTAAAAACACAAGATCAGCCGTAGAATTAAATCATCAAAATTTGCTGCCAAAAGTAGACGGTCGTGATCGAAGGACATGATACGCAGTAAACGTAGGCGCATCATAACACAGTTTCTTTCCTTAAACAAAATATTTGTCTCACCGTCACACTCGCGGCTTTTGCAGTATTGGATTAGAAGAAGTATTGAAAAAAAAAAAAGAGATAATCAAATCTCTCGCATTTTTGTTTCATATTTTATT
>NW_018397260.1:7031123-7047598 GCF_002168275.2 Theobroma umbraticum | reverse complement strand
AGAATCAGATATTCTTATAAAAAAGAAAGAAAGAAATCAAAGACATGCAGCTTCATTAAAAGTTGATAGAAGCTATTAATTCTGACGATTATAACATGTTGGTCTAAGGAATACTTTCTCTGAACTACATTCTAATAGTGAATATGGAAACTTCTTTAAGCCTTCAGCCAGCACCACCCTCAAGCATCTACATGTGCATCCAATTATCAGCTAAATTGTCATGACAGATACCTTCTACATGGCTCTCATTTCAAAAGCGCACAACTTTCATTCATTTGGTGTATCCTCAACAGCTTTATTGAATGAAGCAGCAAGGTATTCTGCAAGACTCGGTTGAGAATTAAACTTGTTTGAAGCTTCTGACACTTTCGCCTTTTTTGCACTAATGGATTTTGGAAGCCAGGCATTTGAAGAGTCAGGGTTACTCAAACTATCCATTCCAGCTTCCCTTCTCCTCCATAGAACAGGTTTTAAATGCTGCCAAGGGTCTCCCAACATGGATTCATCATAGAAAGACTCTGGCCCCATCGTTCTGTTTGATGCTGAACTATGACCATGAAAACCTAGCCCTTGTCTGCCACTCCTTCCAATTCCATGAGTAATGCTGCCACCATATCCACGTCCCCTGCCTCGTCCTAGGCTAGGACCAAGACTGCCTCCATGTCCTGGACTGGGGAGTGGATAGTTACCAAACTGTTGAGGCCTGCCTCTTCCATAAGGGATATCAGCTGGTGAAAAGCCAGGGGTAGGTGAATTACTGTCCCATGATGCATTAGAGGGATTCCAGACTCTAGGAGAAGTTCCAGGATGCATCGGAGGAGTACCAAACATTCCTCTTGGGCTTCCATCTGAAGCAGAACTATGATAATTAGCAAATGCTTGGGACCCATTCCAAGCATCAGGATTGCCATGATGCATGTGTGAAGGACTTGTTATTGGGCTTCTATGAGCAGCAAAGTTGCTATGAGGACCTAGTTGATGGTACATTCTCTGATCAAGTGAATACTGGCTCTGCATGTCACGGACATGTGGATTCATATCATAGTTCCTTGGTCCTGCCAAATCAGAATAAATTGATCAATATTATTGTTGGAAAAATGGAAAGACTATCAAATGATGTTAAATGAAAAATTCGAGAAATGTAATGCACTGACTGTTATCAACAGGCATTTATCACATAATCAGCTCAATAATTCAAATCAAATCAGAATGTGTCAATATTTTAAATATATATTGGTACATGACAGATCAATATTTTAGATACTAACATTGGTGGGAAGACAAATTACCTGGATGGGATGGTGAAACCCTTGCCACCGGCCAGCCACTAGCAGTTGGGGGAGTAAAATAATTTTGTGTACTCTGATTATCTGCCCTGCCCCTGTTCTTGTTAGCAGAAAATGCTGCCATAGGGTCAGTGTAATAGTCAAATCGTGGAGTTGCACAAAAGGCTTCCTGCACTGTCACAGTTGATGATGTCTCACTTAATGGGTTAGAAAGGCGGCCTGGCACCGAAGAAGTCTCAACATTATTAGGAACTTCAGACTGAGCAGCTTCCATGCGCATTGCTTTCAATCTTTCCTTTCTTTTCTCAGATTCATCCATTTATCTGAAACAAAGGGGGCAACGCTCAAATGAATTAACCCACATCTGAATCACGATATTGCCAAGCAAAATAAAAGGAAACACTCGTGTGTTCATCTATACGGTTCCCATGCATGAAAACATGGTATGACTTTCAACATTCTAAGCTCTACATCAACTCAATTATAACTCTAAACAATCTTATAAATCTAGTACGAGAATCCATTGTATACACTTCCAAAAACAATATTTCCGCAAGCTAAGTATCTTTTCTTTTTGGCATTACAGGGCTAATTTACAAAAACCAAAAGCATTAGTTGTATAATTAAGAACAGCTGTAAGAACCATGGTTTAAAATTACGGCAAAACTCATATGATTCCAGCAAACCATAAGCATTTATAAACCCCCCTAGATTCCTGATCTTAGTTATCCATTGAAAAAAGCTTTTTCTGTCGTTGGTTTCTGATAACAAACAAGTATTTGAACCATGCCAAAAAGCTGCAAAGAAAATCCTATTAAGCTAATGGAAAGAGCTGTTGAGACTCGACATGAACTTGTTCCAACAAGTAAACGTCAGTATAAAACAGGCAGAGTAGAAACCCTATGGTAATTCGAACAAAAAATCACCATGGAAATTTTGAACCTTGGACTCCAAATTCATAAATTGAAAATAAAAATTATCAAATACCCACAAAAGAAGAAGCGATTTTGAACGTACCTGTGAGTTCAAAACGACGATTATATGATCAAAGTTGTATAATTTCACTGTATTTTTAGAGTTCGGTTTTGCAGAAATTTTCTTCTTTGTTTCCCCCGCGCACTCCCTCCATTTTCCTAAATCATTAATGGATTGGGCTTGGAGTGAGACAACCGGCTTGAGCTGGCTACAGTAGTTCCTTTGGTCCATGAGAGATTGCAAATGCAGGCTTTGGGAATCATCCCAGGTGAACGGCCCAAACCATCTCTCGCAGGCTTGCAGCAAAAATATGAATTCCATGCATTTTATTTTATATAATTTTAGTATTTAATATTTTTGCAATGGAAAAATAATAGAACCAAATTTTGTGCCACTTTAAGGTGAATAATAATACATTCATTTCCCAACAGCATAATTAAAAAAAGAAAAAAAAATTGTAACAATCATACTCTCTTCGTACGGTTAACAACCCGATATCAGATATTGTACGGCCATGATCTCTCACCTCCATTAACTCATGTGCACGCGAGTTTTCCAGGACACTTACAGAAACCCTTCTACTCCCCTGCTAGGAAAGGTTTACTGTCTCTTCCTCTCAATTTCTCAGCTCTATAAATTTATTTTCTTTTCTTTCATTTTTTTTTGAATTTTCAACTACCCAGAGAAATCTCAAGAGTCACATTAAGCCATGCCCACCAACGAGAACTTCTCAGGTAATTTTTTTTGGTTAAAATTTATTTACTCGGAGGAAATTTCTTTTTATATAACACCCGTGTTAATCTCCCTTCCAAATAAATAAAATCAGCCCTTTGATTCTGAACTGGGTTTCTTTGGAATCAAACTTCTTGTTTATCACTGGAACGAGCTTGGAAGAGCTTCAGTTTATCATTTTCGATATTGATATTTATATTTATATCTAATTTTAGTAATTATCATTTATCTATGTGTGCATACATAGTTGTTTGATAGATGGTAAATGGTATTGCGAAAGAGGATATTTTGTTGGAAAGAATTCAATTTTTATGGTATGATGAATTATGAAGCTCATACTCCTGTTTGGGAAAGAGTATTTTAAAAGATTATGTTCCTTGCCCTAGATGATTGTCTGGGAAACTTTTTCAAAGCTCTACATTTTAAGTGCAATGTTGGAATTATGTCTTTCTGGCTGATTATTTTAGGAGATTGTTCCTTATGATGTTCACAGAATTCTTCATTCCCCATTTAAGTGGGAGTGCTACTTACTTTTGTTGTCAATTTCTTTTATTATTATCACCAGGTGTTTCGAATTGCTATGTTTTCAAGAGCCGATTGCAGGAGTATGCACAAAAAGTGGGTCTTCCCACACCTGTTTATGAGACTATCAAGGAAGGCCCTTCCCATGAACCCTCTTTTAGATCAACAGTGATAGTAAATGATGTTAGACATGATTCCTTGCCTGGATTTTTTAATCGCAAGGCAGCAGAGCAGTCAGCTGCTGAAGTTGCTCTCATGGAGTTGTTAAAGTCTGGTGAAGTTAACCAAAGCATCTCTCAACCTGTTGTAAGTTTCTTTATTTCTTTGTAGTGGTTTAGGTTACCAAATCCATGGAGTGGTGGCGTTTTCCTTTTAAAAGACGTTCTTATGTTACATTACATAACTTGAGGTTGTAGCCTGTAATGATAAATCTTGTAAGTTTGTTATGTAGTTGCTGAATCACCTTGTAGTAAATTAAGCCGCTGGTATCGTTGTGATTTATACACTTTGTTTAGTTTGCTGTGTGGCTTCTCATAAATAAAATTCTTGTTCATGGCTGACCTTCTCCTGTGGATGTCTGCTTCAGCATGAGACCGGCTTGTGCAAAAATCTACTACAGGAGTATGCACAGAAGATGAATTATGCAATTCCGGTATACCAGTGCCAGAAGGACGAAGCACCAGGTCGAGCGCCTCACTTTTCGTGTACAGTTGAGATTGGAGGCATTCGGTATATTGGAGCTGCGGCAAGAACCAAAAAAGAAGCAGAGATCAAAGCTGCCAGAACTTCTTTATTGGCTATACAGTCAAGTACTTCAGAACTATCTAATAAGGCAGTTGGCAACTCTCAGCTAACAGTTATTCCTTGCAGAAAGAGGGCAATGGAGACACTAGTAATCCTGAGGAGACTGTGAATGTTCCTAAGGCAAAGAAAGGTCGATTCAAGAAGAAAACGTTGAAAGCAAAACTCTCTGGGAACAATGTTGATTATTCTCAAGACAAAGGTACAGACAATTCAGCTGTTGGTATGGATGATCCAGTAAAATCAGAATGGGTTCAAACTAATTCTCTAAGTTCTGAAACCTTAGCTACAGAAGTGGTGGGGAATCTCCAGGATACAAAGCTAGACAGTGATTTGATTGAGAGAGAGTGCCTTCTGCAGAAGTTGCATTGCCTCCCCAGGGTGCTGATAATTCTCAAAATGGTCAGTTAAGAGCTGTGAATTGTATTCATTGCAATCATGAGGCTCCAGATGTGGGAAACTCGTCCATGGTTTATGCAGATGTAACTGCTTTGGTTAAAGTGACTGATGGTGTTGAGGTGGCTTCAATGGTTAACGATTCCTCTTTGAGTCAGATGGAGGCTTCAAAAATCATGACTGGCTTAAACCAAGCAGTAGAAAGGATCCATGCAAATGCAGGCCAAGCATAGTGCCTAGAAGATGTAGAGGCTGGCTTGATTGCCAGGATTTAATTTTGCGACTAGAGAAAACAGTGGATGGAGCGAATAGGACAAATCAGGACTCTTAACAGATTTCTTTACAGACACCTTGAGAATTTTGCACGAATTAGTAAATTCAAGTTGCTGTTCTTTGCTTCAATATTTTTCATTTTTATATTATTTGTAAATTGGGAAATTCGCAGCAGGTTCCAGATATGAGTGCCGTTATTGTGGATTCAAATGCATGCATTTGAGTAATGAAGAGCAACTTACATCTTCTTGCATTCAATGCAGTGTCTATCATCCTATTGTTTCTGTAAGGATAGTGAACCCATTGTTTTCAATCTTCCATGTGTTGTGGTTCATCTCCTTTGCGTGAACCAGTTGATCATGCTATGTGCCCAGCAATATTTTCCCACTCCAACCCACAAAGCATGTAAGGAATGAAAGCTTTTGCAAAAGCCTTTTGTTTGTATTGGCAAAAAAGTTTTGGCCTATATAATCTAAGGTGTCATTACTTTACGGTTTTGCATCATGTTACCATAATCCTTTGAAGACTTGAATGTTTGTACCATGAACATTATTATACTTCCTCATGCCATTTTTTTTTATTTCAAGAGTTAAACTCTAGTTTTGTTATAAATCAAGTATTCATTTAAAAATACATTTGAATATTTGGTACATTGATTGGTGCATGATTTCTTATTTAAAAAAACAAATTCGAATCTCATTTTCTCTTATTATAAAATATATATATATATATATTCAGAAATTTAGTTCTAGCTTGATATTATCTGATTTTAGTTTTATTATATAATTAAATCATAATTATTTAAATTATATGATAAATATAATTTGATTTATTATATACTAAATAAGTATATCTTAAAAAAATAATGAAACAAATACTAATATTGCTTAAAATATGATTCTACATATGTTCTTAAATTGATAAATATTTACTTTAATAATAAATACATATATTTAATTAAAAATATCCTTTTGCTTATGTCACCGAACTCGGGGTCGGGGTGTCTTTGAGTCAGCTGTAGTGCTTGACATAGTAACACGGGCAACTGGTTTCCAAGCCCAAACAGCCAGGCCGCTTCTCGTTACTATCAACGCTCTCCTCCTCCGTAAGAAACCGCAAAGCCGAGGAAAAAATGCACGGTCGACCTCGCAAAGCACCCAAACCAGAGGACGAGGCAGCTTCGGCTGCCAAAGCCAAGAAGCTACGCAGTCTCCAATCTCAATTCTTCTCCTTTCACCACAACAAAATGTACTTTCGTTTTTTGTTTCTCTATTTTTCCATTTTCAAATCTTCTGTAACAATATCTCTGATCTGGCTACTTCAATTTTTCATATGTCAGTTACACTAAGGAAGCTGTTGAACTTAGTGCCAAGCTATTAGAGATCAATCCTGAATCCTACACCGCCTGGAACTATAGAAAACTCGCTGTTGAGCACCATCTCAGTCAGCCCGAGTCTAATCCTGACTCCGTCAAGTCCATTCTTGATGACGAACTCAGAGTGGTACGTTTTATTGGGCCGCTTACTTACTGGAAAGATTCGGATTTCACTACACTGTTTAGTTTAATTAATGTGATTTTGTCAAAAAATTAAGGAAAAAAGAAAGAAGTTTTTTTTTTTTTTTTTTAACTTTGGCTTAGTTAGGACCTGAATGATAGCTGAGTTTTATGAAAGTATTTTCTTTGTTCTTTTGGAATTCTGTTTCTTTCTTTGTATGGAGGAAAAAAAGTATTTTTTTTTATTTGGAGTGTATTGATTAAATGAATTTGTTAAGGTTGAGAGTGCATTGAGGCAAAATTTTAAGTCATATGGAGCGTGGCATCATCGTAAATGGATTCTAAGCAAGGGGCATTCATTGATTGATCACGAACTGAGATTGCTGGACAAGTTCCAGAAGGCTGATTCTCGTAATTTTCATGCATGGAATTACAGGAGGTGAAACTACTTTGGCTTTTTTGTTGTTATTCTTGGTGTTTGAATGTGTGGGCGATTCTTATTTTTGTGCCGTTCGTGTTTTCCCTGTTGTTTTCTTTTTGTTCTTCTTCCCAGATTTGTTGCAGAATTGATGAACAGATCAGAACAAGATGAATTGAAGTACACGGAGCATATGATTTATACGAATTTTAGCAACTACTCGGCGTGGCATAATCGCAGGTAAAACTGTTTCTTTAACTCTAAGGTCCAAATGTTTTTTATGGTGTTTTAGTTGCATGTATGGGAAGTGAATGCCAATTCTTCATTTCATCATATAAATTAGTTATTTTTGCTAGTTGATTGTGGATGTTTGCCACAGTGATCTTGCTTTATTTTGGGGTATAGCAGCAGTCACAAAGCGTATTGATTTCTAGCAATTCAATTTAATTTCCCTTCAGTGATATGGTATTTGGTGTTGAACTTTGGCTCTAATTGGTTTATCTATTTCATGAATACCATGGTCATTGTCAGTATATAATGTTTCTCTCTAGGCTGAATATGGCTGCTGATGATGCATACTGTATTGAATAACTTCTGCAGTGTACTACTGTCCAATTTGCTTGAAGAAAAGGCTGAAGGGTTTCTCTCCAAAGAGAAGGTCTTGCCAGAGGAGTATGAATTTATACACCAAGCTATATTTACAGACCCTGATGATCAAAGTGGATGGTTTTATCATCTTTGGCTTCTAGACCAAACAGTTAAAGATGACTCTCCTCTTCTTGTTTCTTCTTGGCCTGCTCATGGTTCTGATCTCTTTCTACTGGAAGATAGGTGCCATAATGGTTCTGCTTTTTCTCCATTCACAACTTTGCATTCTGATTCAGGGTCATTTCCAGTTGTTCTTTATTTTAATCAATCTGTTGAGGGTGTAAGCTCATCTACGGTTACTGTTGAATCTGGATTTAATAAAAATGAAGATCTTGTTTGGAAACCACTTTCAGCAAGTAACTCACAAACTGCACAAGTTTGGGTTGCACATTTAAAATTTCCAACTTCAGAGTTTCATTCCTCAGTGGAAGTTAGTGTTGGACATTCTAAGGGAATCATTTCATCAAAAGGGTCTCAACATAGCTATCCGTCAACATTTTCATTTAAAGTTTGTGTACAGCCTGTCGAAAGAGATTTCTCTGAAGCTTCAGTTGCAGAAAATATATCATGGAGAGAAGAAGATTTTAAGGTCTATGGAAGACAAACTCAGGAATCAATTCCAATTGTCTCTTTTGATGAACTAAGTATCAAGAATGATCATGAACCAACTGCATCTAGCTGGCGTGCAGAGGCTATAGCTAAAGAGATTGAATGCTTCCGTGAATTGTTATCATTGATGGATTGGTAAGCCTGCTTAACTTAATCAGTACCTTATTAAAGTTTAAGAAGCAACATTTTTAATACAGTGCCTCTTCTTTTTCTCTTTTACTCTGTTTCTTTGTAGTAAAATTGGAAAGCTTACTCTTGCAAGATTGTTGATGGCTTATGATGTAATGGCATTTTCATGTGCTAACAAACTGGTTCATTCAGAAGAAGTTCTTGAACTGTATAATGATTTGATGAAGTTGGATACATCACATTACCAATACTACAAGGATGAACATAGCTTAGTCTTCCTACAGCAGGTGAGTACGTTATTTCCTCAGTAATTTGGTCATGAAAAGCATCATCATTTAAGCTTTTGTGTTGGATTAGTGTTGTTTCTGAGGTTTTGTATCAGTAGCCAGGTGTTTTTTGCAGCTTTATAATAATTGTTGTACTTGTTAGGTTACCCTATCTGGGTGTTCTTGATGTTAGATTAGTCCAATGAATTGTTGTTTGTCAATGGGGGAGAAACAAGTAGAACAGAGAATAAACATGAGGAACTGTTAAATGTATGTTTATTTGAATTAGTAGTTTCTGGAGAAAAAACCAATTTAACCGGATAGCTAGACTTAAGTATTAGAAAAGTTTCTGTGCATATTTGGTCCTCTCAGTTGTTACATTTTTTTGACCCCCAGCGATGATATGATGTAGGTTTTGACTCTCATTCTAACTTTTGGTGTAAATTGTCAGATTTACATGGAGACTAACGAAAAATCTTTTATTTATCTATTCTGTAGGTGACTTCTAGTCGGGAGTCTTTGCTGAAACACTGCTTTCAGTATAAAGACTCAGTTTCATCATCTATTTGCAATCCTATCTGTCTCCGGCTGAATAATTTATCGCTATCACAAATGGGAGCTTTTGAGAAATTACTGTGGGTCCAAATGTTAGATCTCAGCCAAAATGAACTACGATCAATCGAAGGTATAACATACTTACACTGATGTTTAAAATATTGTGTGTTGATTGGAGGCTATTCAATAAGTTCCTTATACTTGAGCTGCCCTTAGTGTTTCTTACAAATTTTCTGTTGTCGTATTCCCACTCCACGCCTTTTTATTTTTAAAATTACATAAATAATGAATTCATGTGAGTGTAAACTATGCATGATGCTCCTTGTTTGGGCCTTTATTTTCCCTTTATACTTGTAGTTTGCTAAGTGACTCATAGTCACCTGATACTACAGTTGTTCATATGAACTTAGAGTAGAAACTTTATACTTCTGTTCTCAGATAATACTTTTATAAATTTAGACTTTGACTGAATGTGTTATTTTCAATAATTTAATTGGCAGGATTGGAAGCTATGCAGCTCCTCTCTTGCTTAAGTTTGAGAAACAATAAACTGAGAAGTTTGACTGCTCTGGAGCCTTTGAGAAAACTGAAGTCATTAAGAGTATTAGATATCTCATACAACGAGATCGGTGAACATTCTATTGACACAACAAGGTACTTGTGTTCTTCTCCTTTGTCTCATTCAGTTGGAAGTGAATGGAACAAGGATGAAACCGTGATCAGTGGCGTTGCTCTTATTAATTATTGGGAGGCTTTTTTTATATTTAAAGAGTTGAGCTTGAAGCAATTAGATATTGTAGGGAATGCAATTGCTGATGAGAAGTTTAAGTCAATTCTGGTCAAGGTTCTGCCGAAACTAAAGCGGCTGGATGGGGAACTATTGGATTGATTTTCAATTTGCTATCTCAATACCTTTTCTCCGTCTCAGATCCACTTTAGTCCCCAACCTTACCATAGTTTTGTTGTAATAGCAGAATTTTTTATTGTAACATGAGAATATATTGAAGATGATGTTATAGTGTTGAAAAAGTGTCGTTCATAAACATTGAATTAAAGTTTGACCAATTGTTTTTGTATGTGGTAAGATGATTGGCTGTAGTTTGTAACCATACATCAATGTCCCACCAGAAGAAACTACAGTTCTTTTTGGTTTTTACAGTTTTATGCCTTGCAATTAATTGCCTCGCTTTGCATTCTCAGAAACTTGGATTGGACTATGCTGTCACAGTAATTTGTTTTAACTCAAATTCACCTACATCACCATGCCAACCCAAACCTTTCCCCCTTTCCCCCTCCTCCCCTCTTCTTCTCTTTCCCTTCTCAGTCAGGAGGGCGCATGTGGGCGGAATACAGCATTGGCGGAAAGTCAAAGATGAATCAAAAGTTGTTGCAGAGGGTTGTCTGGCATTGATGAGATTGATCGAGTAAATGCTACCCAAAATGGCATAGACATGGTCCAAGGCGCAGGAAACAACGCTGGCAAATATCTCAACTGTAAGCAACTTGAAATGAAGAAATGGAGGAATTTGACTGTTAAAGTGACGAAGCCATTCTGGATACTTGTACTGGTACACACGTTATTGCATAGTTCATCTGCTAATCCCAATTGCAAAATGTTAGTATAATCAACAAAGGAAAAACGAATGACACATCTCTATTCTTCCCCTTAACAATTATGCATACGAGACAGACAGGATTTTAGGACTATGAACAGCAAAACTCACCGAATTGTTGTCCAAAGTAGCTTCCATTCCCATCATTCTTCTGCAGCCCCTGAACACACGAGCGAGCTAAGACACCAAGAAGAAGCCCAAGCAGGGCAACGAAAACTGTAGCTCTATTCATGTTATTCAACTTGGATGCCATTATAAATTTGGAACTTAATCTCTTGCACTGTTTTCTTGGACTGACTTTTCTGAAGCAACTCAATTGAAATGAATATGTGCGCTTCTGCTTTTACGATGATCTCAGATTACTCTTATATATACATGATCAGAAGCGAGTTGATTTGCTTCATTTATTATAAACAATACTTTTCAAGATAATTTGATAGCAGGAAGCTTCCTTGGTCTAATTCCTCTCAACAAACTTGCTCAGAAACTGGGGATTTGCTATCGAAAATGAAATTGTAAGTACTTTGTGTTTCATTAAATATATGTTGTTTTCAAAATAAAGAACATGGACAGATGGTTTGATTTGAAGCTTGCTATGCACGAAGTCAACCACTGACAGCATTAATCATAGAGCCTCCTTTTGTTTTGTAGAATACGTTGTCAACTCTGTATTTTCCTTGGACCCCAAACTCATCATTTTCTCATGTGCTTCCAATATTTTGATTATTTCAAACTAACAGCCCATATGATCCCAAAGGGGCTTCGTCGACTATTTCCAAGATCAAATCAAGTCCCTTTATTTCCTTGAAGAAAAATGGTTTGCCTACTTGGAATTTTGATACAAGTGCAGTGATGATCTTTAAGAAAGATAACCCATGACCATGCATTATGGAAGAACAGCATATATACTAGTTAAGTTTAGACTATGGCAAATTAATATTTTGTATTTTCAGGCTTAAAATTGAATTGATTATTTTCATGGTCACTTTTTCCTGCTCTTTCTAATCCCCAGGTCCAGGTATACGATCTTTTGCCATGATATTAGCAAACTGCTTGTTACTTTGTGCTGTTAAGTGAGGTATAAGAATGGGAAACACATGGATCGGTTCATTAAGGATATAACCATAAACTACTATACACTGATAATTCGTGTTCAACCGAAAGAAGAAAATACAAAAAAATTGCAGTGGGCCTCTGAATATTGTGATAGATTTCTTCGGAATAATTACTTTTGCTTTTTTTCTTTGTTGAATTAAGGAAAGAAATATCAACGTGACAATTTTCTTTTTGTACGCGTTCATGAGAGTTTATATATAGTAAGAAAAATATAAGTACAGAATAGTTCCAAGACGACCCATCCCAAAGAGCAGTAAATAAAGTACCATTCAAAGGTGCATTGAATCATAATCTGATACCAATCTTACTGGTGCATGAAATCAAGGGCCTATACATGAACTTTTTAATAGGGTGAAAACATGAATTGTGATCAATTTGCATACTACTTTTTCCTTTGTCCTAACTTTGTTATCTATTTCGTGCCAGTGCTCTTGTCAGCAGTATCTCCAATTCCCAGTCAAATAACATAGCGTTTCAAGAATGGGGTAAGTGCCAAATGAATCTCTGTATTTAGAGTTCTGTTTGGTTCCTACCCAAATTAAGACTTTCTATTTATCATCCTTTGATTTGATAACATTAAAACAAAAGAAATTGCAGAAATTATACTTTTATTAGGCCATCAGCTTATGTAGAGAGCTTTGATATGAATGTTGCTGATTTAGTGTGGAATGTTGACCCTTTGCTGATCTATATTCAGCTTAGTATCCATTGTTATATGCAATGAGGGTCAGCTCAGAAGGGCTGCTGACCAAGATTAATGTTCATAAATTCATGGCTAGAAGCTAGAAAATGAGAAACCACAGACTCGTTCTTAGGTGATGTGAACATAAAAGATTCAGAAAGACTAAAAGAGAAAGGATTAAAATTCCACTTTATATTCCATGAATTATTTTCAATTGATATCGCTTTTTCTTTGCCAACAATTTGGAACAACTTGACAGACCCTGTGCAGCTTTCCAATCTCCTTTGCCTTGACAGAAAAACCATTAATGGATTGGTAGGCTTTGCTGCCTTGGTGCGGTTTCACCATGACGATCTGCCAAGTCGCCAACCTCAATCAAACCTGTCGGCTTTCTCCCCCCCATTCTGCTTCTAAGTATTTCCAGAGAAAGTTATGTGCAGTGGACCAAGAAGAATGTGTTTAAACTGTACTGGCATAATTTACAGAGGATTATTGGGCATTGATGAGATCGATAGAGTAAATGCTACCCAAAATAACAGAGACATTGCAGAAGGCGCAAGAAGCAGCGCTGGCAAATATCTGAACTGCAAGCACTTCGAAATGAAGAAATGGAGAAATTTGACTGCCAAAGTAACAAAACCGTCCTGAATACTTCTTGCCACAGTACCACCAAGTTCATCTGCAAGTCGACATTAATGACAGGATGTTGGTACGATGGGAATCAGAAAGAGAGAATTGCATTGACATATAGGTTATGAGTATCAAAAACATCCAACATTAAACTCACCAAAATGTTGTCCGAGGTAGCTTTCATTCTCCTCCACATTGTCCTGCAACCCATGGAAATATGTGCGAGCAATGACACCAACAAGCAGCCCAAGCAGGGCGTGGATAATTATAGCCTTGTTCATATTGTTGTTCAATTTCGATGCCATTGTTGATGGAAATTCTTCTTTGCTTTTACTTGAAGCAACCTCTCTCTATAGCAATGAAGAGGACAAGCTTCTGCGTTTTCCAAAAGGACCACATAGTCCTCTTATATATCCGATCAGAAACTGAGCTACTTTGCTGAGTCATGCTGCAGTTTATAATTTTTAGTAATCTAGAATTGTTAACAGGATGCTTCTTGGGTCAAAAAACTAAATTGGGGGAGGTGGAGGAGACGTTCATTCAGTTTTTCAAAGCAACCGGTGCTTTGCCATATTAAAATATGTATTGCTTATACATGTTTCATTATAATTTTATGTCATTTGAATATAAAGAAATTGTTGGTAAGTAACAGATTTGAGTCTTGTTGAGCACGAATTCAACCTCGAACAGAATAATCATAAACTTAGTCAAACCCTTTTAATTTTGCATAGTACGTTTCTAGCCCCATAGATTCCTTGGACTCCAAACACCTCCCTTTGATTTCAATCATCACCTTGAAATGATACCGAATTTTTGCTATATTCATGTTATAGGATCAAGAAGAAAGAGGCTACAGGCAGAGGAAGATTTCTAATAAACATTACTGTAAGAAAGCTAATGTTACTATGCATTGGTAATAGTATATAAACAATTGTACTAATTGACTTTCAAAATTGCAAGCAGTAACTTATTTCATCTACAACAGATTATATGTGTATTAGGACTTGTTTAGTTTATACAAGTAAAGTTAAACGTCCTTCTTGTTCCTTGTGTAGTCACAAAATATAAGAATTTGTCTCAATCCAATCACATTCACTAGTAATTTTTCTTAGCGACAATGATATTCCCAGAAAATGGCAACAAAAGTAATTTCATTGGTTTTTGCTGATTTATTTGGAATGACTATTGACTAGTACTGAAGAGAAGTTGAACATTTTATGAACTATGAAATCAATGTATATGTTATTCTGTCTGCACATTACTTGGAAAAAGGAAGAGAAGCATGCTAAATCAAGTTGTTCTCATGAGAACTTGACAAGGCAAATGATAAATATAAAATATGGAGAAATCATGTTTAACTTTATTCTACCATACAGTGATGCCTTGATATGTTATTACGAAGGCTGATTGGAGATTGATTGCATACATGCTAGCCAAAATGGTATAGACATAGAAGGAGCAGGCTGCAGCACAGGGAGGTCTCTGAACTGCAAACATTTCGCCAGGAAAAAATTGAGGAACTGGATTGCCAAAGCTGTGAAGCCATCACTTATGTTTCTTGCCGCGATGCCATGCTGTTGAGCTGCGGCAAATTTCAATCACTAGTGAATGCAGAAAACTAAATTGCAGTAATCCGTAGGAAGAGAAATTTGTCGAAAAATTAAATTAACGACCATTTTTCATTTTACCCCTCACTTTGTTTGAAGGATTTTCAGGCTTTGACATGTTGTTCATATTGCTTCTTGAGAGAATTGAAAATTGCATTTACAAAATCAGGTTATAGTTTATACTCACCCGAGTTCTTTGCCAGATGAGCTTTCTTCTGTTCCTCTAAATTGTTTTCTAACCCATGGAAACATGTGCTGAAGGCAACATATACAAGCACCCCAAGCAGAGCACAGAGATAAATATCTCTACTCCAGCTACTCAACTTTGATGCCATTATAGAAACTTTTCGTTTCTTATCCTCCTTTTCTACCCTTGTTCAGATTTACTCTCTGCCTTCTTTCAAGCTATACTCAAAGCAAATGCAGCAAGTGAGTGCTTCTGCTCTCTCAGATCAGATGATCAACTTAATACAGGACAAGATTGCAATAAGCCAAGGCAAGTAGGACTTTTTCTTGATCAGGTAGTCTCTTATTCTGGTAAAAAACGTAACTGGGGTTGGCCTAGCCTATCCCACTCTGTGGGTCACGCGTGGAGTTGAGTTTCTAAGTCTTCCACTAATTTCTTTTGCATGGGTATTAGTGAAAAATCAACCAACAGCGGGATGTTCATTGCTTAGGATAGACATATGCGACGGGCGTCTCGAAACTGTAACAATTCCCTTTGGGGATACATCCTGCTCCTCTAGAAGCAGTGCCAGTTCTGCTCGTTTGTGCAAGGTTCAGAACTAAAACGACTCAACCACCGAGCCAGTCAAACCAAGCATCATTGATTCCCTTGCCGGGTAGTACCCAGCGCCCAGTCAGAAACAACTCAACCCTGCCCGTTGGAACTTCTTAGGTACATCTGTATATAAACAAGTCTTGGCTTCGAGTTCCTTTAGTTCTCATTAAATGTTATTTTTTCCTGAGAAATGCTTTTCCACGGGGTAAGAGGAGATTGTAAGAAGTAAAGGAAGTTGAATTGTTTGAGAGAATTCATGGAATAGAGAATTTTTCCAATCTGATCTAGAGACATGCAAATACTTTAGAAAATTCAATGTCATTACTTTCTTCGGATAAACTATTAACAATTTAAGATTCAAAACACGCTAACAATTGTAACCCATTAAGCTACAATATCTGGAAACTTTTAGATCGACGACGTCAAAAACAAGGGGACGCCAAAAAGGAGGAAAGACCCAACTAGGAGCCCAACCGGTCAAGGGCGGCGCGAGCAACGTTAGAGCTAGGCTCGACCTTAAGAGCCTCCTCGAAAGCCGCTTTAGCGTCTGCTTTCATCTTTTTGATTTCATAACATTCTCCCAACAGACAAAACGCCTTCCCGTTATCCGCACTCAGTTCGACAGCCTTGGTCAAATCCTCGATCGCTGAGTCGACTCGGCCGCCGCGCCGGTTCACAGACACCTTCAACTCAGCCCGTTTAAACAGCGCGTCGCCTCGTTCTTTATCAGTCAACGACTTGGCAGCAAGAGGGGAGAGAGCGATGTCAAGGGAGTCGAGAGCTGAGGTCTTGTAGCCCTGGAGGTCAAGAGCGAGGGCTTTGAGGATGTAAGCGGCGGCGTCTTTCGGGTCAAGAGAAATGGCTTTGTTGGCTTCGGATTCGGCTTGTTTGGCCAAAGAGGTGGTGGATGAGCGGGATTTGGAGGATCTGGCTTGAGCTAG
>NW_018397260.1:7017029-7031023 GCF_002168275.2 Theobroma umbraticum | reverse complement strand
TTTTTTTTTTTTCTAAAGCTAATGCATACACACAACACGTAGTTTAGACATTTCCCCAACTTAAGTAATCATCATATAAATGGGAGTGCAGTGACTAATTTATAGGACTAAGCATACTCACTCGGCCCAACAAGATTCCATGAGGGAAGCCAACTTTGGGGAGGTATTAGGAGGAATGGCAAGCCTTCTGTTCTGGAAAGCTACAGCACCGACCACCTAGAATTTTTACCACCATTAGACATAAAGAAAGGGAGGAAAGGGGAAAAGTAAGAATACAGCATGGAAACGCATCTGATATTACTTTTACAATAACTCCAACAACAACAACGACATTGACATTCAATATTGCATAGGATACGGAGACTTGTAAGAAGAGAACCAGAAAGGAAAAGAAGGAAAACCAAATATATCTACCTGCGCAGGACTGAGTCCACTCCAAGGTTGTTGCATGGTTACGAGTTCCCACAGGATTACTCCAAAACTGTAGACATCAGATTTCTCATTTGAAGGCTCTCCACGAAGGAATTCTGGAGCCATCCACTCAGGCTGCAAAAGAAAGCAAGAGAGTTACATGCTGATTGATGCACTGGGAAGAAAAACTTTCAATCTGCAAGATATTGACGGAAATGTCTGACTTTCTATGGAATACCGGATGCAGGTCTGCAATCATGGTATATATTCATCATTGGAGTAAAACGAAAAATAAAAAAGGTCTTATGATGATTACTGTGATTGTTGTCTTTTAATAAGGAAAACTATGTCATGATTTGAATCAACCCACATAGCTAACAAAAAAAACAGCCGCAAAACTGTATATTTGATATTATCTTTGGCAACAGTTGGTAACTAACTAGTCAAATTTAAATCAAATATTTCAAGTTATTTGAAATAATTGACAATAAAAGCAAGCTCAATTATATTGATGCGTGCACAAGCAAGTTTGTCTCTATGCAAGAGAAAAAGGAAGTTATGGGGTACTTACTGTTCCTGCAACAGATTTTGATGATATAAAAGTGTCGGCTTTGAATCTGGACAATCCAAAATCACACACCTGAGCATGACATAAGATGAAGTCATGCAGTTGAAATGACAAATACAGAAATTCGCAAAATGAAAAACTCTATCATACCTTTACTGTCCAATTCTTATCAACCAACAGGTTGGGTGATTTAAGGTCCCAGTGAACTATGGGAGGATTAAGGCAATGAAGATAGTTGATCCCCTTGGCCTGTGTCCAATATAGAACATTAATCTTGTGCTGACAGCAAGCAGCATTAATAAATAAAATGTGTCATAAATAGTATTAAAAATAGTACAAACCACATCCAATGCCATGCGTAAACGCCTCCTCTGATCGAGTGTTTCCCCCGCAGCTGGCCTATGAATGAGGCGGTATAGACTACCCCTGTTAGACAAAAACCAGGTCTTAGCCATACATATCTTTTCGCAAATTAACATTGGTCATTACCATAGTATAAAATCAGTTGATTTACCTTGGAAGATACTCTGTCACAATTGACAGATGAGGCCTCTTCGTAACAGCACCCATGAAGAGGACCACATTTGGATGTCGGACACGTTTCATTATAGCAACCTATAAAATAATGCATCAAAACTTAAGCTATAGTCATATCAAACGACTTTGTCCATCTCACTCAATAACATGCAAAAATAGGAGTATTTGACACAAGGCTTTATATCTAATGACATGGTACCACCACATTAAACCATGTTACAATCACTCGCATAATTGGCAAAAATGATTCAGCACTGATTTTTTAGAAACATCGCTCAAAACTTTAATTGATTGCCATCTCTAACCAGACTTGGTCATGCATAAGAATATACAACATGCCACATGCTCCTTTAAAACAAAATGTATAACAAGGAAAGAACTTTTCCAGCAGAAACAAATGTAACCAGAGGAGTGCATTTCACCGTAAAGCACCACGCTGGAGCCCGCAGGGAAAAGAACCACCAAGGTACAAAACAAAATGCAAAATAATGTTAGGACTTTGGAGGGAGGGAGAAGCATTGAAACACAGAAATAAATGTTCGAGAAAAGGACATAGGATGGACATACCAAGCCAAATATTGAATGTGGATGCGTTGAGAAAGTGGATCCAGCCAAATGAAATGATGCAATGCTAACATAATATAGATAATAACAATTTTTTTTAGGTTTTATCTAGTACAAACCTCTCTCAAAAACTCCTTCAACTGATCATCATGAAAATCTTGGACAGTCAAGACTTTGACTGCAACATCCTGCTTTGGAACGCAATTGTTAATTTGCTGAAGGCAATAATACAACCTTGTGACAAAGCAAAGTATCCCAAAAATAAGCTGATAATTGTTAATTTGCTGAAGGCAATATAATACAACCTTGTGACAAAGCAAAGTATCCCAAAATAAGCTGATAATATAGCTAAACAAAGAAATAAACAAAAGGAAACAATTAAAGGAAAAAACTAATATCAGACTCCTTACATCAAGTCATCATCCATGAAATTTCAGCACCAATGATATTCTGTTGTAAGATAAAAATACTAACCGATCCATGCCACTCAGCACGATGAACTGTTCCAAATGAGCCTGCAAAACAAAATTAAAAGCAAAAAAGTTTGAACTCACTTCACCAATTATCTTAGGAGCAGATCTTTAAAAATGCTTAGAAAAAGAAAAAAATAAAAAAAAAGTTATATTCAATTAAAAGGAAAGTAAGAGAAGTACCAGCACCAACGCGCTCCTTAATATGCAATTCATCCCATGAGATCTCAAGCCAATCCATTGCAAGAGAAGGCTCAAGATTTAGATACCTTGGGATTGTCACAGCAGAGAATCTGCCCAGATTATCAAGTTCAGGCCCTATCTCCTCCAGATCTGACTGACTAGGCAAGTTGACTTTCAATTGGTTCACACTTTTTACCACTGGGCTTCCAGGTACAAACAGCTCTTTTCTAAGATTTCGTTCCATGGTGACTTTGTCTACGCCGAGCCTAGAATTTTCATGCATTGTTGCAACAGCAGCAGTTTCAAAAGGCATCAAAGATGATTCCTTTCCAAGATGATCTTCATCAATTGGTGCATATTGAGACACCTTTTGATTTTCAAGCAAACCATTGTCCTTCAACTTTTGACATTTTTCAATGCCACCTACAGGAGAATTATCTCCATTGTTTAATTTGTTTTTAAACAGTTTGATCTATTTTGCAGAAATTGCGTCCAAAACATGACGTACCAGAATGTAGAGGATTCTCAAAAGGAGAACATGAATTCTTTGAGTCTTCAGTCTGACAATATGATGCATTATCCATGTAAGGTTGATGGAATTCTTTTAGATGAGAAATTTGGAAGGGTGAAGGCATTGAAGAAAGGAATCCTCCATTGATAGAGGAATCTGGACCATGGATATTTCCTGGCTCCCCAACTAGATCAACTACATATTCCCTGTTAAAATGTATACTCATCTCTAAGCAACAAAACATAAAAAGGAAAGAGAAAATCTTGAAGAAAAAACATTTGGAGACTGAATGAAATTCTATCACAAAAATGATAAAAGTTTTTTGCTTCTTTCTATATCCACACATAAGAATAAACCAAAGTTCAAGAATATCATAAGGGGGTGCTAAGAACCAGGATGATATCAATTCTAAAAGATTTAGATCACTCAAACAAAAAAAAAAATCAAGATTAAAGATAATCTTCTAAATGCAAGTATTTAAATCATGACATAAAAAAAAGGAAAATCCTGGATTTGGTTTTGTTTCTAACTATTTTTGTTAGCTTCCAACATTTTATTAGCAAAAATACAAGCTAACAGTTGATTATCTTACCTTGATGACTGCCGGTCATCTTCAATTTTGACGAGGCAAGAAGAACGATGATCTGCTGCACAATATTTGCATCCTCGAGCAATCCTACATGGCAAACCTATATAATCTGCCAATTTCTTCATATATATATATAAAAAAAAAACCATGTTAGTTAAGGATTCTAAAATAGATGCATCTTCTGCAAAAAACAATGATCATCTCGTAATATCTTACATCTACATTTGAAGGGTGACCAGGCCGTAAGTGCACAAATACATACACACATCAACATATACACAGAAACCAAAAAGGTGAAACACTCATTCTTGCATTTGATATACAGGTCTAGCAGCATAAAGCCATAAAGTGAACAACAGCTGTCAACAAATTCATGCAGTACATCACTCAATGGCAAGTAGATTATTCATAAGATCTTCTTTTAAATCCTTTAAATTGTGAAAAAGAGAAAAGATATAAAAGTTTTAGAGCTAAGGTCATATTATTTAACATCTGATTTCAGAAAACGAAAATCATTTTAAAAAAAAGGGTGAAAAAATGTAATCATCAGAAAAAGTAATTGGCCTGATCCTCCCATAAAGACCCCATAAGAATCAAATATTTCACAAGAACCATGTCAATTCACCACGGCAGGCTACAAATACCTCCCTGAATGATCATGGAATAGAGTGTACTCATAAGGGACTGCTATGGTTCTGGGTGTCACTGATGCTTCTAATTCGTTTGCACTACCAATGCCCCCCGTTAAGACATTCATATGCTTTAAAAAATTATTGTACTTTAGGACATCACAGTCCTTGTTACCTATACAACAGAGGCATTTCCAACAATAGAACAACTTTTGAAACACTTGCGTGGGATCAAGAAAAAAATTGCCAACCCAAATCTTTATGTACAAACAAAATATATACAAACAAGAAGCTTTTTCATTCCAGAAGAGAATGAATAAAAGAAACCAACAACTTCCTGTCTTCTATTAAAAAGAAAAAAAAAGAAAGAACAATCATATACTTAAACAAAATGAAAGATGCTAAATCATTCTTAGTACACAAGATAGTTGTAGCATTTAATTTCTTTTTATATAGACAAAGAATAGGGTTTATTTACCGGGGTAACTAAGACCACAGATAGACATCCTTTCACTAGAACTAGGGTTTGGTTATTCAAAGCAAAGAATGCCAACCCTCTTCCAAGCTTTCCAAGATCAACCAAGTCACAATCTGCCCTCCTGTTTTACATCCCAGCACAGATTAAATAGCTGTTGCTAAACTCCCACTTCAGCTCATTATACTGGCTTGCTCAAACTACTATCTTAATTAATTTATTTTTGTACACTCGATAAGCAGTAAAGTCACTGCCACACCAAAATCACAAATATTTTTCACCATTATTCTACAGAGAACATAATACTAGAAGTTTAATCCGAGATTTAGACCATTCAGCATCTTACTTAAAGTACAACAGATCGAGAGAGTGTTGAAATCACTTCTACCCATATTCGTACAAGTGCAGCTATTACTTGCATAAGAATGATTCACAACTGTCTTTACAAGGATCAGTAAGAGCTTGTCAATTTTAGACCCTAAATTCTTCCCATCAAAACCATCTTCTTTATAGTTTATACCAATAAAAGGAGCAGATCCTTAAACCACCTCCAACGTTTTCTTTTTGTGTGTGTGTAAATTGGTGTTAGGTATAGAGCAAATGTACGAGTGAGAAGGTAAAAAGTAAAACCAGAAAAGCCATTTTTTGTCACCTTAAACAGAATTGCACGATGCCTGCAAAGTCCCATGGATAGGCTGCCAATAGGGAGCACGATACACTTCTGCAAATCCTTCAATCTCCTACTCACCATTTTCCAGCGTTTGTGAAGATCCCCTTGCTCCACTGGAAAAGTTCCCCTAAATATAGAACAATTCAACACAACGAACACAAAAAAAGAAACAGTGGGAAAAAAATGAATCATGAACATGTGAAGCCCTACCCCATGTATATAGCAACAAGCTGTCCAAGTTTCTCCACCAACACTAAGGTACTTTCTGAAGCACAATATAACTCCTGCGCTTTATCCTCAAGCTCCTTGAGGCGTGTGTCCCCACGTCTATCCACAAGAACAACCTCCATGGATGTCGTGTTGGGCTCAATTTCTCTGAGAGACATCAAAGGTGGCAAGCGTCTTCCTTCTTCAAACTCATTACACATCACCCATAGATACGGGTTCATCCCAAGAATATTATAAAACCCATCCGATATCTTATCACTGTAAGATAAACAGCCACTAACCTGCAAATTGAATATTAACCGATCACATATAATACCAAATCCTTAAGACATCAAAACCTTCAAAAAGAATTAGTATTACATATGAAAAGTTATTGAGTTCGGTTTGAATTCATAGAAATGCAATAGTTTTCGAATCTCATAAATTTTGGATATAAAAACATTTTCCACGAGTGAAATTAAAATTCATTCAATCGAAAATGATGAGAAGATACCCATAGACGATAAGAAACGGTCTCGGCATCAACGACATCAGCTCCACAATAGTCTTGTAAAAGCAAGGGTTCACTGAGGATACTTGCTTGAGAAGTAAGTCTCCTAGCCAACATAAGCTGTAAATAATAACTCTCCCTTGACTTGAGCGCCAAGCTATCTTTACTCTCCTCTGCCTCAGGTTCCGGTTCCACGACTTCCCGTGTCGCCGGCACAGGCAACGACGAGGACGTGTCCTTAGTCCATGTATCTTTAACCTCACTCGACAAGTTGCCATCCAATGTCGTGCCAGAAAACAAACTCCCTGCATAACTACTACCGCTTGAGAACCTCGGCAGCGACACCTGGCGGTCAAAGTTGCGGTCAACGCTGCGGTCATTGATGACGATGGTGGTTTCCGGAGCAAGAGGGAGAGGAGGAGGAGGCGGTGAAGGGGGCGGTGCTGGCTCCGGAGGTAATAACAACTCGCGATCTTCGTCAGTAGTCGAAGAGAGACGTCGAGAGGATGGTTTCACGTGACGTGATCTATCAGTAGTAGCCTTTCTCTCGACGAACCAATCGCGGAAAGCGGCGAGCTGTAGCTTTTTGCTGTGAAGCTTTTCGTCCGTGAAAAGATCTGATAGGGGAGAGTTGTTGGTCTTGGCAGCTGGAGCTGTGAAGTCTTTCAGAGGTGTCCTTGAGATTGACTTATTACGGTCATTTTCAGTAACAGGGTTGAAGGTGCTTGCTGCTGTCGGTGTTGTGGTTGTGGCTCCAGCTGTTGTCGATGTTACTTCCTTGGCGACTTTGTTCTCGTGATCCAATAGTTGTTTGGAGGATGCATCGAACCCACGATCGGGAAATTGCCTAGGGAAGAAGTAAGTCGTCCGGTGAGGCATTTTCTCTCACGGGCCTCACGAGATCACTATCTTTCTTTCACTTTTTCTCTTCCTCGCCGGCCCGCACGTGTTAACTCCCTTAACTCTCTCCAAACTATTCGCCCATTCCGTACAACCTCCTCCAAATCAAAGAATCCTAGAATCCAGATGCAAGCTCTGAAAAAAAGAGAAGCTTGAAAGAATGATATCAGTGAAAGAAGGAACAAAAGCTAGATCAAGAAAACGTATCGTTGGTTTGCCTTTTAATATCGATATAACCAAAGGCAAACCGAGGGCACGAACGGTTTTAGATTTGGAAGGAAAGAGAGAGAGAGAAGGAGAGGGGACGGAGCTTTTTTTAAGTTTTATTTTTTCTGTTCAAGTGCAGAGAGAAACAAACGGTGGAAAATGAAGTACAAGAAAAATACAGCGAAGGGGAAGGGAGGGAGTAGTGCGCTTGAGGCTATCCAGAGCGGGGTGCCTGGATGCGTGCACCCTCATGTGATTAGAGCACACGTAAGGATGGGAGGGGAGGAGGTGGTGCGCACATAGGCATAGGATAGGCAATGGGAAGCCCGCGGGGTTTCGTGATTATAAAAACTGGAGCTTTGTAAGCTGTCTGGGGTAAGGAGCATGGTACCGGCATGGGAGGAGATTATATCGTATCGCGAAAAAGCGAATCTGAAATGACGAGAAAGTCCTTGGATTTTATTTCCAACGACGGGATTGGACAGTTTTTCTGTCACTTTGAGTAACGGCATGCGACCTGTTCGTTGTACAGCTTCGCAGGGTCTTATATTTTAGACGGTTTGATTTGTTGTCCTTGCTGTAAAAGCTGACGGACCTCATTTTGTTTTCCCTTTTTTTTTTTTGGCCTCCTTTGTTAGTTTTGGCGGAAGGTTTTCTTCATCACTTGGAAAAGTGTGAAGCTGCCATCTAACTTTTGGCTTTGGTTTCCTAATTTATCGTCATTTGATTAAAATAAGGTTGTTGTTTATCCGTTAATTTCCCCTTCTGGGTGATTTAGGGTGTGTTTAGACTTTAATCTAGATCCTGCTGTTTGACTACTGGAATAATTGAAGGATTGGTCTTAACTAAGCCAATTTGTTTATCCAAATTCTTTTGACTTAAACAGAGATCAAATTGTTGCATGCTTTGCGTCATTTCTTGGATAACGATTACAAAAAATTTTGCATTATTCCACGTAACTATTAATTTGATAAATTTAGCATCCAATTTCGATCCTTTTAAACCATTTGAAGAGGATATAAAATAAATAAAACTTTATAGTATCTATTAAATTTGGTATCAAATTAACATAAACCTGATGAATGTTTTTTTCACTAAAATTTAAGGTGAACCTTTGTGTTTTATAACTTTATATTAAAAACTAAAATGTTCATAATAACAATATCTTAAATATTATGCACATATAATGTCTTATTATCATAGTACTTTTTATTCGTTTTAATTTAATATTCCAAGCATCTTTCATGAACTTAAAAAGCGCACGTTAGAGTTCATTGTCGAAATGATTTTCTCAACAAACTTGGGATTGTAGGAATTTAATATTTGTTTGATACGAATAAAATAATGAATGAACTACTTTTATCGACCACCAAATAACTAGAAAGTAAGCATGCTCAATTACTCATAGCCTTGCAACTGCGACCTCTTCCTTTACACTCAAAAAAAGGATACCTCACACTTCTCTCGATTGATCTTGTTTCCAGCAAAATTAATTAACACCAGTAGGACGGTTGGTTTCATATGATGGATTCAATGTATTAATCCATGTAAATCATGTGGTCCACATGACTACCTCCTGAGAAATACCATGATTAAATAAATCTTATATTATTTTTTTAATTTAAGTTTAAATTTTCCATTAATGACCCTACGTAGTAGAACCAATGCTTTTGCTGCTTTAAGCCAGACCAAAATTTATTGGCCGCGATTTGGTTTTTTCTCTCAATCCAATCGTCATGAACCCAAAGTGACCCTACTTGCATCTGATTTTGCGCTTCGGCTCCTTGATTGGCGGATTGATTTGATTTTTCCTAGTTTGAAAGAAGAGGGCCTCCACGTTGCACATGTAGCGAGTGGCTTTTGGAGGCAAAAAGAAAATGTAATCGAGGCTTAATTTTTTATTTAAAGCAAAGGGATTAAAATAAAAGACGTCTTTCCATTTAAAGAAACGGTAGAACAGATCCAGCACGACTTCTTTCTTAAAAAAGAGGAAGCGAAAGCATAAGAATTTTTCTTTAAAAAAAAAAATAGAGTAAGATCGAATTTCACCTATCCACTTCTGGAAAGCCACAATTTTTTTTCCTTAATAAAATATTACTCCACTTTCTTCTTCCGGAGTTTCACTGGCATGTAATGCACATGCTCGGATCATGGTATGGCGAAGCGTCGTAAGTTGACAAATGGCATACTATGCCGATGGAAGATCGTTCGTTCGTTTGCTGTTCGAATACAAGGAATATCGTGCAGGCTGTAGCTGTATTGTGATTAAGGCAAGAATGCATGGCTTGGATATATTTCTTCTCTCCTCTAAACTTTGACTAGTAAATTTGTTAATAGATTTACGAGTTAAAGGTGATTTTAATTGAGATGATATTGTTAAACCCCCGATCATTATGAATTTGGATTAACTAAATCGTGTTTTGAGAATCAAAGAAGTAGTCATGCATGGATTGTTGTGAACATTTAGAACATTAAAATCATTTAATTGTCATTGTATATCTATTTATGTTGTTTTTAAATAATTATTAACAATAGTGGAATAATAGAGAATTTATTGTGAAAGTTAAGTCTTCTTCTTCACATTTTTCTTTGACCGATCACACACACACAAACTTAAAATTCTCTCAATTAAAAGTTTATTGGGTCAAGATCTAGACGGACCTAATTAAACTTGCAAAACTCATCATTAATTGATAATTTTAATATTAAATAAACTTTCATATTTTGTCTCATAATAAAATTAAATTATTAATCTATTTTTTAAAATTAAAATCATCAATTAATAGTAACTCACGTAACAAAAATTCTAACATGAATATCATAAAGTTGATTTTCAGTATAGTTGATATTATATTTGAAGTTGGGCTTGTTCCTTTCATCCTTTAGGATTATAAATTACGAGGACAAGAATATATATTCAAATGTATACATAAATAATTTGAAGAAAACGATAGCAGAATTTGATCTTACCATATTTTTGTCACTTATTGTTTAAGAAGAAAAAACTATAAGATGCATGCATGGACATTTTCTCTCTCTCAAACACACAAATATATATAATTAATTATATATATTTGTATGTACGTAACTATTTTAGATTCTTGTATCACCAAAGAAAACTGAACCTGGCCACAATAAGTAGCTCTCTCAAAAGTCAATTTTGCTGTTTTTATATAAATTATATAAAAAAAGTACCATGTAGTTTTAGGTAAATAAATTTTCTTTTTAAATTTTAAATTTGACACTTAACTATAGTATGTTTATTTTTGTTGTTTTTTTTTTAACTTAATAGTTGTGTTAATTATTTTTTTCTAATTTTTAATATTTTCCTTTATTATTAATATTAATTAACCAAATAAGAGATGTCACAATTATTTTGTTAACAGTGTAAAGAAAATTTTAACCAAAAACATAGGATAGTTAAATGGAAAATTTTAAAAAGTCAATTTATTACTCTCAAAACACATAATACTTTTTGGTTATTTACTTTTTTTTCCTCTTAATATAGCTTTTTTATTGATAATATAGCAAGAGAAAAAATGAAAACAAACGGGAAATATCAAGTTGAATTCCTTTTACTATCAAATTATCATTATATATATTTATTTATTTATGTACCTTTTATTTGTTTTTGGTTTGATAAAGCAAAATCAAACTGCCACATGGAAAAGAAATCTAGGGATGATTACATGTCACGCGCATGGGCGGACACAGTTACCTAAAAAGTTTTAGTTTTTATATTATTTAGAGTTTAAGGTAATTAATATATTAACGAATTTTTTTATAATTTTATAAAAAAATGAAAGATTTAAAGTAAAAATAATTTATCAAAAGTTAATTTATATATTAATATTTTAATACTATATACAAGTTAAAAAAAAATTTTATAATTTAAAATTTTGTTGAAAGAGTCAAAACTCAAACTACTATTCATCTTTAAAAATTCAAATTCTTCCTCTTTTTCGTTTTTGTCTATATTTTTTACTATCTCAAAACAATTCATCTAATCTAAACTTCAATTGTAAGTAATTTTTAACTCAAATTAAATTTTAAATACCTTATATCTAAATATTTCTTTGATTAATTGATAGTTTGAGTTTATAATTAAAATTTAGCTAATAGAAAATAGAATTGTAAGTTAAATAATATCTTAAAATTATAATTTTTTTGATTAATTTTGTGGATATTTTATTTGATTATTAAATTTTTATGTTTAACTTTATGTTGTTTGTAGATGTTTATATTTAGTTTTAATCAATGAATAGAAAATTATTATATTGTTAGTTATTGAACTTGATAATTTGATATGTAAGATTATATTTTATTTAATTCTAATATCTTAGTTTATGCTAATGAGTAGTAATTTTGGATGAATGATTGCTTAGTGACATGTATTGAAAAATATGTATTTGATAGTGTTTATACTTATGCTTTCATGCACTGTTTTAAAAATATGAAAAATAGTCATAAATAATTATAATTATTTTAAATATTTTTCTTTAAAGTATTAAAAAATATATTAAATTTATATTTTTTAATTTAATATTAAACTTTTAATATATAAATTTTAATATATTTATATTTTTTAATTATTACACTACTCAAAAAAAAAATTTAAATCCACCTTTCACCACGCTACAGATAATAAGCCTTTTAGGTATCATTGCTTTTCTTTAATCAAATATTCAATAGCAAGTTATATATATATATATGCATATATATGTATATGTTTTACGAGAAAAGTGCTTAGGTAATGACTTGACTAATAAGCGAAAGTACCATTGTTTGTTTTTTTGGAGGATTACTTGACTAATGAATTTTTAATTTAAGCTAATAGAATCATCATACAATAATGTTCTCATCGGAATTGGACGGTGACTTCTGTTTTTTTAAAAAACAAATAATCACAAAAGAGAATAATTCAAATTAAGAATTTTATTCTCATAACACATATGGAATAGTCATTATCGGAGCAGGCACAATTCTTAAGCTTTAACTTTTAAAACCTATACAAAACAATAACCTATCCATTTAAGATGAATGACTAGTAAAGTTATCTTTAATCTTGTTTCTTGTTATCATTCAACAATCTCTTAACCCCATATTTCTTCATTCTTAAGTTTAAGGAATTTCTATTAAGCTATAAATACACCCTATAAGTTCTGTGTATGCATTCATTTATAGGGATAAAACAATATAGTTATTGAATTATTTATGCAAATAACTGAGATCTATTTATTGTTTTTTCAATAATTAATAAAAAAGTGTGAAATGAACGTGCCAATAGGGCACTGGTGCATATTTTATTGTCCATAATTTAAAATTACATATAATATATAGATTCATAAGGTTTTGTTCTCATCACAGACAAATAATCATGACAGTGGGGCCGAATTCGATCCATCATGAAAAATGGAACTTAAGGATGCTTGCTAAGGATATATTGATATAAGAGCATATACAGTGTCCCCCAAAGTGAGTAGGAATGTCACATAATTTAAAATTTTTTCTTTTTATCGGTAGTTAACTGAATGATTTAATATTGCTTAAATTAAACTTTTTTCCACCTGGATTAATCTAAGTATTATTTCTTTAAAATTAACGGGTGCATTTTGGTTCAAGTATCTTTTTCATTTGAATACAAGGTTTCTATGTGCCTTAATCTTCACTATATTACACCTAAGTTTGTTCAATTTTTTCTTGGTTATATTCATCATATAGTTAGGTCAAGCACATGTAATAATTATCTCCAAAATTTAAAAAGTTGGTACATGCATGTTAGCATGCGTGAACCAAACGATAAGAGGAAAAAGGGGCAGTGGGATGGTTGAGAAACTTTGCTAAAAATGTCAATCATTATCTCTGGGATCGAACTTCTTTTAAAGGATGTTCCTTGCAGAGATCAAAACTTACAAAAGTTGGAGTCTTGAAATTCAAGATAGGGCTTAAACTTTTTAAGTTTTGACAATTGAGTCCCTAAAACTTGTGTTGATCATTATTTTGACTTGATAATATCACCGTTTTAAAGATGTGAGGATTGGATTGATTTTTGAGCTTGAACATTCACAAGGTGCAACTTCTTTTGGAGCTTTGGAGGATTAAGGAAAGACAAGAGTTAACCAAAGTTCAAATAAGGATTGGTTATTCCTAAAACTTCATTAGAGAAAGCTAAATATCTATGGCTGTGAGTTAAAGAGGAAAAAAGCCTTCCTTATTTGATATAAGTTTGAGAGTACTCCTTTTTCCTCTTTCTATCTTTTTTGAATCCTTAATTGGTAAGAAAATTCGAAATTTTATTGATTAAATCTATATATATATAAATATAAATATAAATAAATGAAAAGAATTAAGATCAGAACGCTGCCACAAAAGGATCCGTGTTCGGCCTCCAGCCAAGAAGCAAGGTGAGGCAGACAAACAAATGGCCGCAGCAGGGTCGTTGAATGTGGTCTGACATAGAAACAAAAACATTGAATTAGCTCAATTAATGTGGACAGCCCTAACCAACTTTGGTTGACTCACTCCCACGCTACACGTGAACAAAAACTGCCTCACTTGTGAC
>NW_018397260.1:6995206-7016929 GCF_002168275.2 Theobroma umbraticum | reverse complement strand
AGAGATTTCCAATGGCAATTGCATGGGGAACTCCCGACTTTTAGCCTTTGAAAACAGCACCATAGGATAAGGACGAACGAATTAGAGAAGGTTTTAATGCTCCAATGGAAGCTGATTTTTGTGAGCTCAAAAGCTAACTTATGCTCTTCATGCTGCTCAATCTATGACTTGTCCCGAAGGAAATGAAAGAGATCTTCCGACCATGTTACTATAATATAGAATCTGATTACTTGGTAAATCTAATTATTAATGGAGTCTTACTATTTCATTAGTTTTTGCTGTTGTAATTACTCAAAACTCGTGAGAAAGCAAAGGCTGGAACCAAGACCATTTCCGTGGAGGAAATCTTTCTGATATCTTAATCTTGTAAAAAGGTTTCTTTTGGTTAACAAGAAAAGCAAGGGATCTCCACAAACTCACGTGAGCTTTTAAATAAATCTGAAGGATTAGGATTAATGAGGAAAAAGTTCTTGATGTGGATGCTCTAATGGTCCTAGTCATCCACTAAACAAAAAAACAGAGAAGCAGAAACAGTAGAAAGGCAGACTACCGTGTGTCATTAGTGGAGGACTTTTATATATAAAAAACCTGACAAAGAGTGAGATATAGGAGAGCATCTAAAACCTAAGCCACTAGCATTAAGAATTATATGTGAAATAACATGTTAATATGATCAAAATGCACTTTCCATTGTCTATGAACGTATGGTACATTCTAAATGACAAAGTATCTGAAAAGTTGAAATTCTTTGTCTACAAAATATCTCAAGGCTTCAATCAAGCTAGCGCTAAGTGGGGTTGTACTTAGATGCTATAACACAAAACAAAAGCATACATCCCCCTATTGATAATGGAGAAATTATTGATCTAGATCTTAATTTACCTTGATTACAGGACTTTTGCTAGTTACATCACCGAATTGGAATGGCCTATAGAAAATTATATTTTGAGAGATTTGATCTCTTTTGTATAAATCATTCCTATTTGTCTTAATCAAAGTTCTAGACAATTTTCATTTTCATTTTGCGTTACAGATATACATTAACTTAGTTAAGAATGAAGTAATTTATTTTTTATAATAAAAAACCAACAAAGTCGAACAAAATTAAATAAATATATAGATTAGTTACATACAAAAAGAAATAATAAATTTTTTTTGCTTAAATACGAAGAATTTCATACATTTAATAAAATCTAAAAAATATATAAACAAAAGCATCTCAAAATGGACAAAAAACTTAAAAAGGAAGGCATGTTGTTGTAAGCCTCATTTTCCCTGCATTATAATGCACAGTAAGCACTTAAGTAGCAAGCTATAGTTGTATGATTCCCATCCACACAAATCAAATAAAGAGCTCTTTCCACAATTGCTACAGGAAGTAACTTCAGAACAAAAAAAGATCATCTTCTACATTTCATTGCTCCTAACCATGTTTCTACCTATCTTTTTGTTCTAACATCTGTTTGGTTCTCGGGAACAAAATTCCATGAAATAAGCTTATCAGCCCACCCAATGAAGAGATCTCATTCTTGTCGACAAACAATTTTGGATAGATAACTACAACACATAGAAGTAAGAAACACAAACATTCATAGCTTGAAGTTGGGTTTGTCCCTTTTCCTAGCAACCTTTGCAAAACAGAATGTAAAAGCAATACTACTGCTCAATACATTACTCCTCAATACTTTGTCATTTAACAATTACAGCTAATTCTTGGAGTTGGTTGAATTTGAACTTACCATGCCGTCAAAATATCTGTGAAGATAAAAAAAAAAAAAACTTATAAAAGGATAAAACTAAATCAATATATTTTGTTAATCTGATTTTAGTTCAAGTTAAAAACTAAGTTAAATAAATTTTAAATTTTTATACAATTAAAAATAGAAGAAAAAAGAATTTATTTAATTATTTTATTTTAACATAATATAAGTTATTTATCTAAATTTGATTTCAGTTATGAAATTTAAATTTTTTTAATAAAAAGAGAATTCAAACTTAATTTTTATAAAAAAGATAAATTAATTTACATATTTTAGAATCAAATAATCAAGTAAGAAAATATTTATATATATTTTTTAACACCATAAATTTTTTACATTTAAATATTTGACTTATTAATAAGCATATCAATAATCTACTTAAAGATTTATACTTTTTAATTTAATCTTTTAATATTTTAATTTTGTTCAGTTTAATCCTTATACTATATATTTTTATTTAATTTAATTTATATAACATAACAAAAATTTTTTTTAAAATATATTTGAACTGCCACGTGGCATTGACATGCAGCATGTCAGTGCCACATCATCATTTGGTGCATGTGGTATGCCATATCTTAAAAAATGGAACGTTAGCGTTGGCGCTAATGATGATGTCATTGTTGACATAATTTTTTAATTAAAAATTTAGATACCGTTAAGAAAAAGAATTAAATTGATGTAATTTTTAAAATTAATAAATTAAATTATTTTGCTTTTGAATATAGAGATTAAATTAAATAAAATTAAAAAATACAAAAATTTGATAGATTTTTTGACTTTTTTTTAATAAGATTCTAGATGATCTTTTTCTTTATTTTGATATAGTCCCAAATCTAATCTAAAAAGCTGTATAGACTTAAAGCTTACCAATAAGCCCATTAAGGTGATTGAAGAAAGTCGTCTAAGATTTATTGGGGAGTTGGGATATTAAATCAAGTAACCACAGTCCATTCCTCCATAGTTGAAAAAGATCCACTTGCTTGGTTTTAAGTTGTAACGGCTGACAAGGATTCAAATACTGTTTCTCTATATCCAGCCTATGACGATTATCATTGAATCAGAACCTATCATTTTTTTCAAAATTTATGATTTATTTTTTTAAAAAATATTAGGTTGAATTTATTAATATTTTATTATTATTCTATTAAATGTGGGCTAAAGTATTTATATTTATACTTGAAATTTTCAATTAGTTCTCATAATCATCGCACTAATTATTATTGTTATATCTTTATCCAATTATAAATATTGATTCACTAAGCAATTTCCCTTTAAAGTCTAAATTTAAACTACAATGTTCATGCACTATTATCATATAAACCATTCTAAAGGTACAAATATGTCATATATAACTTATAGTTTTTGACATTGCATATCCACTTAATTATAATATAAATATAAATATATATTGTGTACATATGATGAAACAGAGAATTTCAACTTTAGATCTTGGCCCACTTCGTGAAGAATAAGAAAAGAGAGGTCAAGTCTTTGTTACTCCATTTAACTGATTGTTACTTAAATTAAATGCCATAAAGAGAAAAAGAAAGATGGGGTTGCTTCACTGTCAATCACATGTTTCCTTTTTTTTTTTGTTAATCAGTTATAGAGTATACTTTAGCATCTACAAAGTACATATTTATTATGATTATGATTAATATTTTGATAAATTGATTGTTAAATTTAATAATTTACTCATACAAAATTTTAAATTAATTAAAACATTTTATTATTTAAATCTAGAATATTAATTTTCAATATATGTTTAATTATCAGTATTTTATTATATAAAATATATAATTAAATATTTTTAATTAATTTAAATTTTGACATACATGATCTATGTAAACAAAGTATGAAAAATCCAACCAACAAATCAACTAAATATAAGTTATAAGAAAAAAAATAAAACTAAACTAGATTTTATATCCATAAAGTGAATTTATCGTCCTTAACATAGAAAATGTATTGAGATAAAAGAAGTAGTACATAGATAACGTTGAAAACGATAACGTTCTGTCCATCAAAAAAGGAAAGCAATAGATGTCATAGCTTTGTGATTTCGTCCTTCAAAACCCAATCTATGACTATCATGGATCCGCCAGAAAGTGACGGCCCAATTTCTATGCTCAGCGATGACCTTAGGTTAAAATTGCAAAATATAAGAATCCAAAGAGAAAAAACGGTGTCGGATTATTGAGAGACATAAAACGGCAACGTCAAAGATAAGACGAGGGTCGGTAAAGTCGTTTTGTAATGCCGTGAAACAAACAGTTTTACCCCAAAACGGGCAAATCTTGAAATTTAATAAAACTCCTGATTTTAGACTTCCTTTAAGCTTCTCCTTTGCTTCCTTTTCCTCTCTCTCTTTTTTTTTTTTATTAATTCCAATCGCTCATTTTTTTTTCTATTTTCTCTCTCTCATTTTTTTTTTCCTTTGTCACTTACTCCATCGAAAGAAGCTGAAGGAAACCATTAGAACCCAGATCTTGTATCGTAAACCCTAGAATTCAAGACAGAACTTCAGGCGTTTGATCTGATCAGGTATTTTTATCTTCCATAATCGGCGACTGCTTTATTTGTCTCGTCTTTAATCTCGTTTGCTTAAATGATCGAAAATTATCGATGAGTTTATCTTCATCTTTTTCCTTTTCGAGATATTTAATCTCTAATAGCGTGTTCTTGAGTGTTCGCCATTTTAAAGAATGTCCGTATGGCTTCCATTGGGTCATTTTTTTTATTGGATCTTCTTCGTGAAAATGTAATTACTAGGGTTGGTTTTAGTTAGTTAAATTGATTTAAGCTCTTGCTTTTTGTAGGCGAGCGTTTTTCTGTTAAAGAAGAGGAAATTATAACTGACGTGATAAAAAGTGTTTAAAAAGAATAAATAACAACGAAAGTTTTGGTGCGAATTATTTGTTTAAACTGAATTTATTACTGTTTAGTGTACGATACTGAAGCATTTGAGCCTGGTTTAATGTGAACAGCTTGGTTGATCTTGGCGAAATAGTGATGGTCTGGAATGGCCATCTGTTTCCTGATTGTTGGCTTATGAAACTGTAATTGTAGTATAAATCTTGGTGGTAAGCATGAACATTGTGAAGGGTGTAGCCGACCTTATTCGTCGGACATCTAGTGGCCAAACTGGAGATTCACCAGGGGCACAAGGGGAGAGGTTGTCTCCTCCAACTCCAAGGATCTGCTTCAGGTACTGATGCTGGCTGGCTGTTATTGATTTACAAATCTCCGGTTATTAATATGGGTGTTACAATGGAGTTTCTAAGTGAGTAAAATTTGGAAATTTGAGCACTTTGGTTTAAACTTATTTGTTGAAGAATTTCAGTAGTTGCTTATTTTGACAAGAGTCTAACTGTTTGTAATTTGTGTTTGGAGACATAGATTTATCTGTTGGATGCACTTGATTTACCTTAAGTTGTTGGTCCTGAACCTTCATTTTGTTCAAGCTGAATCATTATTAATTAATTTAGTTCTACATTCTTTTTGGTATTTTCTTCCAGTGAAGTGGATGATGAGGCAGTTTTGAGTACACTGTGGGAGAGATATGAGAACACTGTTGATAAGGTATGCGCTGCCTGAAAAGTTCTCAAAATTCTTTTAAGTTATTATAGTTTCAGTATACTGTTAATAGAATTTTTTTCTCATTCATATCAATTCATGCATGGTGTGTATTTCTTCTCCTAGATTTGATCCAAGAAAATGAAACTGTTAACAACTTGGAAGGAGGTGATAATGACATATAATCTAGACTATAATTGGACTATCTTTTAAAGGAAGTGTGTTCATTCTGCTTAAGAAGTTAAAAGGTTTAGAGAAGAAACCTTTCTTGAGTCTTTGAGCATTGGAAGTTTGTTCACAATTGTGTAGTATTCTTGTAGCATGCTTAACTAGTCTCAAGGTATTCAATTTAAAACTTTAAAGGCTTTTAGATGCCACTGAATAATTAATTTTGGTAGGTTTTATACATATTTTCTCACTTTAGGCTATCTTTCATCTGTTTATTTCTTTTTCCTCCTGCTATTCAGCTCTTTCTAATTAAGCTCTGCTTTCTTAAAGTATTCTCCTATTCTCGAGTCTGTTTAGTCTTAGTTATAGATAGATGGTTGCTGGTCAAAGCTTGGATTGGGGGTAGGGTGGGACATGGTCACAAAGCTGACCATTAACATGTCGTTAAATCACCTGACTCTGAGAATCAGAGTTTAGGCATCTATTTCAGTTTGAGATCCTGTCTGTGTTCAACGTAGTCCTGGCCTGTTTTGTTCATGGTATTTGTCATTAGATTGTAGGCTGCTGTGAGAATTTGACTATAACTTTTTTGTTTTCCTATATTAATGGATTTTTTCCCCTGATTTGCTTGATTTTAGGTGGAAAAGAAAAAGTTGTTTCAGGTTTTCCTCAAGCAATTTCTGACAGTATTCAAGAACTGGGAGCCTGTTAATGGTGGCCAGTTGCCAGAGGCGGCTGCTTCAACAACTGTTCAAGCTGCAGAGTATTTAACAAGTGTTAATGATGTAGTTGTTGGCTGCTCTGCTGGGCATCCAGCTGAAATCATTTTGACTTTGACTGAAGAGATCATGCAATTAACCAAATTGGTTTCTGAGTGTAAGTTGATTTATATCCTCTGAGCAAGTTGCTTTCATCTCGGCAGACTATTTTGTTGATAGGTAGGTCTTTTTTTATGACGATATATTGGAAAAGAATGAGAAAATTCAGAAGACAGTAAAATAAAGGGAAAACTAGAACTCCTGCGATTTGAAACCTTTGTCCTATATGTAAATGATAAAGATTTAATTAACTGATTACATTGAAAAAAAATTAAAATTTCAATTTGTAACTTAAACACTTGTTAGAACTAGTTCAATTGACGTTTATCTATTTTTTCAATGTGATAATTGATTACAATATCATTCTAGGCAACTTTATTGGAATCCCTTGTAATTGCTAAAGTTCCTCTTTATGGTAGTATGTTGTAGGCTCATCTGGTAGTGGAAGTTAAAGTACTTCTCTCATGGTGACGCATAAATGGCAATTTCTATTAATTTAGGTTGTTTCTGAATCAAGTTCAGATTCACCTAACTGAAGAGCTTTTTGATTGATTTCCAAGTTGTCCTATTATGTGTAATTTCAATAATTCTGATATGCTTTTCAGACTGTTATACTTTTGCTGAACTAATAATTTCATACTTATTCAAAGCAAGTCACATTATTATTATTATGTCTTTTAAGCATTCAGTGAATTATTTTGCAATATTAAATTAGCCACAGGGCATCTTTTCTACAATATAGGGCTTTATTTCTGGAGATTATTATAGATAGCTATGGTATTATGCTGTCACTTAATTCTTCCCATTTTTTATGAGTTTCTCTTCTTAAATATAGATTGATTGAATATTTAGTGTAAATATTTCTAAAATGTCATTGCATATGCTTTATTTTCTCCAGTAAATAATGGTGTGGGACGCACAGCAACCGACATTCCAGCAGCTTCCATAATCTTGATTATCACTTCTGAAGGATTACCTGTTTTGGATGCTTTAAAAGTTATTACTCGTTCGATGCATAATTGCAGAGTTTTTGGCTACTATGGTGGGATTCAGAAACTTACAGCATTAATGAAAGGTATGTTATATTGTTAATGGCCTCTATATTGTTATTTGAGATGCTTGCAGTTTTTGGTTGTGGTCGATTGATACTGAAATTTAGGGTTGCTTGTGGTTAGAAGTGTGTGCTTCCTAAAGTATCCAAATTTGTGGTGTAGCTATTTTGTAAAAACTCATTTATAAGGTCTTGGATTGTTTTGAAGCTTCAATGCAATTAGGTAAGATTTCTTTTTCAATTAGGCATTACATTAAACAGGGATTCTTCAATATGATTCTAGTTGGGTGTTGATTTTTCCCATTACTTCTGATATAAAATTGTCATTTTCGTCCATGGTTCTGATCTAGATTTATTGGAAGTCTGTGAATTTTATGGCTGAATTTCAAGTTCAATTTTTCATTTTTAATTTTTTTTTATTCCAGGGGCAGTTATCCAACTCAAAACAATGACTGGGGCACTTTCTGCTGATGAAAATTTTTCTAATTTGATAGCAGAGAAAACAGGGTTCTTGCAGCGAGTACTTGTATATGTGGTTTCAATCATATGTAGCTTTATTGATTTAAATTCAAATGTATATGAGAAAGCTCAATTGTACAGTAATACCGAAGATTTTCCTGTAATTGGTGCTTCATCTTCAATTGAATTTTCTAATAGTTTAAAGGGTCCTCTTTCTGAAACAAGACTACATTGGCATCAGAAGGCAGTTGTCTCAGTAATGGAAGCTGGTGGCCTTAATTGGTTAGTAGGTAAGGTAGGCAATTTTGTTTATCATCGTACATAACTTGGTAACATATGAGAACCATTTGCTGCAATATTCTTTTTTTTTTTTCTTTTCATTTGATAAGTGAAGAACTACAGAAAAGAATAGATACCAAGGGGCTGCAATATGGTTACTAATGATTATGCTGAATAGTGAAAAATTCTAACCTTATAAGTGGTCACTGAATTGGTTCACTTCTTTAATGTGTCATTATACTTTGGATTGAGTCTCCTTATATCTTCCAGATTGATTTCTTTTGGGTGCTTTTGGATTTAATATGACTGCCTCGCCTCTCTTCTCTCTCTCACATTAGCTGCTATCTTGCTAGTGTTGTTTGTTTCCCTCTGGTTTAAATCATTTTGCTCTGTAACTTGCTTATGATTAATTAGACACTCATTTTTTTGATTTGTTTGGTTGTAATCTGAATGTTGTTGTTAATCATTGGGACCTTTTGCAACATTTGGGGAGTATTAAGACTTACTTTGATTGGCATGTTTGACTATATTGTTGTCATTTCATATATATATATATATATATATATATATTATTTCTAATTGAACATTTACCTAGGGACAGTGACTTGTGTACTTCTATTTTACCGCTTCCTGAACTTGATTCCATCCCTATTCCTCAAGCACTCCTCCACTGTCTTGAATGGATGGCAGCATTTGCACACCCTGGGGGCTTGAAAATACATCTAGGATTTGGTTACCACCAGACATCATGAATGTAAACTTAAACAGTATTTTCAGTTGCAATGTTTCTTAAATTGAAACTAACACAATATATTTGTGAATATGTGTTTGTTTGCATTTTATTTTCTGTTCATGAAAGCTGTTCGTTTTTCAGAGTTGTTGCGTGTCATCAGAAGATTGAGTATGAAAGAACAGTGGACAGATATGTCACTTCAGTGCTTGACATTAAGAACCCTTTGTTTTGCATTATCTGATAATCCACGTGGTCAAAATCATTTCAAAAGCATTGGGGGGCTTGAAGTTCTATTGGATGGACTTGCACTTCCATCAATTAATATGCTACTCTTAAAGAGTACCTCACATGTTGATGGACAAAGGTACTTTTACTAACTTGTTTTGGATATTCACTTATGTCTTGATATTTTATTGAGCATGCTGGTTCTCTACATTTGATTCTATTTGGTTTGGTTGTTGAAGAGAAAAAACTGGAACAATGTCCGTCTATACATTTGATCATCTTCTTTTAAGTTTCCATCAGCTTTATTTCCACCCCACCCTGTTTTTTTGGTCATTTGACTACATGACTAAGTTAAGTATATCATGTGATAACTTTTTCTGGTTCAATTTCTTTCCTTTCCTGCCTCCCTCCCCTCCAAAGTTTCAAACTTGAATTTTAGTTAAATTCATAACGAGTTTCATGGATAGATGCTATGTGCAGTTGAATTCATATTGTATTGTATAATTAGTTTAGTTTCTAGAAGATTTTTACTCTCTGTTTAGCATCCAACATATACATCTGTACACTTGCTAAATCCTGTAGATAGAGCCAAAGTAATGGCTAAGATATCCTGTCCTAGCCATTGTTTGTTGAGTATTGTCTTTGACTATATCTTGGCCTTTTTACAAGTTGTTCAAGAACTTCTATGAAGAGCAAGAAAGAGCTGGGATTGGCTTAGTTGGCTTGTTTCATTAGTGCCTCCTTGAGAAGCTCTCTACATCAGATATATGATCCCACACTATCCAAATGGGTTTAGGGTTGCTAAACATGGCTGGTATCTGGTGATAGTTAGTTGGGTAGGCTATCTTAAAGTCTGCTAGGCTTATCTTTGAATCTTTTAGCTTTTTCTGGGAAGCTAATGCTCAATGATCTTACAACATTTTCCCATTAGTTCTTTCCATTCTGAAGCCTTCGAATTTAATTTGCGTGTGTGAAGAAAATTAATTGTCTATGAATCTTTTGAGAGGAACATTTATTTCTTCCTTATTTTTCTCTTTCTTGATCTTATGATTTGGTGGTTAACTTTTATGCAGAGAGCAGAATACCATGCTGAAAATTTTCCAGCTCCATGTCCTTTCTTTGGAAGTTCTTAGGGAGGCTGTGTATCCTATATATCACCTCTCTTGTATGCTGAATCTTGTGTATAGGTTCACTTTTTGCAATTTAATGATTTAACTGTTTTCTTGCGAAAATGAAATTTATGCTTTGTATGCTAAATGGAATTATATCACTCTCCTGTAGATATAACTGAATCTGACACTAAGTCCATTCCTGCCAGGATGCTGTACCTGTTAATGTTAGAGCTTAAGTTGCCAATCCATCATCTGCCTTTGACACTGAGGACACTTTAGTGAGAATATTGTCTTAAATTTCAAACTGGTTTTGTTTGGTTAGTAATTGCCAACTCACCCTCTTCTTTTCTCCATTCCTCCAATGTGTAATAAAGTGGATTTTATTTATCCGATGAAATCAGTGACAGTAGGGGTTTCTTTCTCAATTTATTGGCCCAAATATAATAATTTATATCATCAGTTATGTGTGAATACATATTAATGACCTTAACAAGTAATCAGCTTTGGCAATGTGAATAACCTACAGTTTCTATGTGAAAATGGAAGAGTTCATAAATTCGCAAATAGCTTTTGTTCACCTGCTTTCATGCTTCAAGAGTACAAGCAGCAGATGAAGGATTCAGTTCCACAGGATGGCAGTCAAACATCCATTGACAATAATGCTAAAAGTGGTTTGGCAGAGCCTTCTGCTCCTTTATCTGAGAAGGCTTCTTATCATCAACTTTGGAATGATTGTGTTGTCGAGTTGAGCGGAGTACTAAGCTCATTCCTTCTTGCTCCAGAAGATGTTAAATTTCTTCATGGCCAAGGAACCTCTGGTCGGATTCCCATGCCAATTTCTTCAGTTTATGCCGAACTTTCAATTAAATGGGTCATGAGGGTTCTTCTTACAGTTTTCCCATGCATAAAGGCTTGTTCAAATCAAAATGAATTGCCAAACCATTTATGGTAAGGTTACTCTCTCCCTTCCTATTTCTATTGTAGTTATGGTGCCATTTAAGCAGACTCCTGCAAGCTATGATTCTGTTTTCCTTTAGCACGTTGTTTTCTCCCTTCATTTTTAACCTTCCCCCACTTTCCCCTGTTATTTTTCTTGTAGGGTGTTTGTCAGTACCTTGCAGCGTTGTGTTCTTAATGCTTTCAGGAAGGTTCTTGTTTCATCACCAGCATTACTTGAAGTGTTTCGTAAAGAGGGAATTTGGGATCTTATCTTCTCTGAGAACTTTTTCTATTTTGGGCCAGCTTCAGAAGAATTTTCTGAAGAGTTTAGTCCATACCATGAGGAGTCTCCAGAAAAGCTTGAAAAATGTTCTGCTTCTGGTAACAATTCTGTTCAACTAAAATTTAGTGGGGTTGAAATTATTCTGATGGAAGTGATTTCACTTGTGGAATTAGCAGCAACTTCTAATGGGAGTGTCCATAACTTGGTATGTTCTTGATACATCCGAGATATTCTTTGTAAAACAGTCCAGTCTTCATTGTGCCTCATGCACGAATAAATAATTTCTTATCTAGTTAGCCTGGTGATAATAAATTGCTTTTGAAAGGGGGGATACCTAGATTTGAGGTTGAAATTGACAAAGGTGACTAGCAAGGGCAAGTCAGAGGTGTTGTGGGCTTTATTAGAAGGCTGGCGCTGTGATGAAAATCTCTCTCTGAAGATTTTCAGTACTACACTTGAACTATTCATCCAATGCTTGTGTAATCATATTTTAATGTGGAATTCATGCGGGTCCAATGTATATGCTAAAATGCGGAAATTACAATGGTGGACATAGCCAGTACAACAATAGTGGTGGAAATTTGTTGACTTAAGAATTTCTTTATATCTGATTTTAGTGTTTTTAGCCATTTTGCGTGCTTATGCTGTTAATTTCTTTTACCTATCATATCCAAGCACCATGCTGATTGAAAGATTTTAGTTTTGTGTTTCTTGTATTTCACATATTGGTAATTGCTTATTGTAGAATAAATTCAGCAAAGTTTGGTGATATGGAAAATAGAATCCATAAGTTGTTGGAGAACATATAACGTAGCCATTTAACATTCTTAATTATATGTATTGGCAATATTATAAACATTTAAGTTGATGCCTTTCATTTGGTTATGTATTTTGGTAGAAGCATATGATAGTTTGTGATGTTTTTGTCTGGGTGCATGTTTAATATTTTTCCTTATATGTGCTTGTGAGTGTTATGCCCATGAATGTTCCAATTTGTTCTATGTTCCTAAAAGGATTTATTCTTGATTTGATTGTAAAGGCTTGTACGTTTGTGCTTAGGAGTTTGCTTATATTTCACTTTCTCCCTTTGTTGTTACAGCCTGAATTGTCTGCATTATTGGAAGCTCTTGAACAGTCTGCTTGTAATCCTGAGATTGCTAGTGTTCTTGCAAAAAGTCTGCTTCGGATATTACAGCTTTCAGCCGAAAAAACTATTGCTTCCTTTAAGGCACTCAATGCAGTTTCCAGGGTTCTCAAAGTTGCTTGCATTCTAGCCCAAGAATCTAGAAGGTCAGGAAATTTGAGCCCTGTGATTGAGAATAATTCTTTGGAAGCGTTTCGACCTCATGGTTATCAGAGACTTGATTCAAGTGAGACATCCCAAAGTTGGATCAAATGCATGGAAACATGCATGGATCTCTTTATGGAATTTTTCTCCGTAGCAGATGATGCTAGAAGTTTGGTTTTGCATGATTCTACCTGCATTGATTGTTTGTTTGAATTGTTTTGGGAAGAAGGTCTGAGAAATCATGTTCTTAGATACATTTTTGACCTCATGAAGGTATGTTTTGAAACTGTTATAAAGCTTTTTCTCTTTTTTTTACTAACTTGTTAAGCAATAAACCCATTCTTTTCCCATATTTTTAGATTGTAACACTATCTGAAGAAGATCGAAAAGCGATATCGTACTTATGTTCAAAATATTTAGAAACCTTCACTCTTATAAGGGAGCGTGAAAAAAGCTTTGCTGAACTGTCTATCAATCTATTGGTTGGAATGATAGATATGCTCCAGAGTGATCCAGTGGTATGTTCCCTGTACTGTTCGCCTTCGCCATGCCCTTCTCTAAAGCTGTCTTTGGGAACTTGGCTATTGAGTTTTACATTATTGTCTTACACATGTCATGTTTCTTCAGCATTACCAGGCTTTATTTCGAGATGGAGAATGCTTTTTGCATGTTGTCTCTTTACTAAATGGCAATCTTGATGAGGCAAATGGAGAGAGGTTGGTTTTGATTGTTTTACAAACTCTTACCTGTCTACTTGCAAGCAATGATGCCTCAAAGGTAATTTGCATTCCTTTTTTCATTTGTTTCCTTGTTTCCTTGTTTGTTAAGTCTTTCTGGAATAGTTGAATGCTTTATATATGTTTATCCTGATGAGTGCAAACAAGTGGTCTTTCTTAGTGAAGATTTGCTCCAGCGCTAGTTTCTGTCTTTATTGCAGTTTTTAGTGTGGCTGCCATCTGTTTGTCTACATCCTTATGTGTGAGAACATTGAAAACCTTTCTAACTCGTCTGACTTTGCCTAAAATGTAGTTTAAGTCTCATCCGTGTTTATTAAAGGGATGCAAAGTCCAATTTGTTTTACTGGGATCGTTTTGTCTTGTGTAATATTTCTGTGCTACCCTATGTGATAGGCTGCTGCACTTAATGTGGAAAGTAAGTATGGATTGATGCATTTGGAATTCTTGACCTTTAGTAGTCTGCATAGCAGGGAATTTCTTGTTTGTACTTGAGATTAGGGGTGGCAAATGGGCTGGTTTGGTTTGGTCTTCTTGGGTTCAGCATGTTCTGGGCTTTGGTCATTTCGTGATTGGATTAGGTTCAGGCCATTTTAGATTTTACTCAAGATGTGGCCATTTCAAATGAGGTTTGGGTCATTTTCAGTTCAGATTATCATGGTTTTAAGCCATTTTTGGTTCGGGTCTTTGACTTTATGGTCAATTCAGGTTTAGGCAGGTTCAAGTTTGGGCTTTTTTGGGTACATTTTCATGTTGGGGTTGGTTTTGCCACCTCTACTTTGGATGATAAATGGCTAGACGGTAAGCTCTAGAACTAGAACTAAGATTTGTAGAATGTCAAAAGGAAAACACCTGGGACATCTAGAGCTGGCATTAAGTTTTAGTTCTGTATGTTTAAGATTTTTAGGTGTTTATTGGTTGCTCCTGTCATGCTTTTAAAGCACACCTGTCTAATTACGCTGACATTATCCTTTTGCATTACAATATGGAGAATTATAATGGGGTCTTGGCAGTTATTCTTTCATTGTTCTCATGTGTTGTACCATTTTGTATTCATTAATTAATTTTACAGGCAGCATTTAGAGCTCTTGTTGGCAAGGGTTATCAGACATTGCAAAGTTTGCTGTTAGACTTCTGCCAATGGCATCCAAGTGAAGCACTTTTAAATGCACTTCTTGATATGCTTGTTGATGGAAAGTTTGAAATAAAAGGGAGCCTTCATATAAAGGTGATTTAATCTCCTCAAGTTTCTCCATGACCCACTGTGTCACCCTTGCTGTCTGGTCGCTTGAAATGATTTTATGATCTTTCGTCATTTTCCTCAGTGCACTTAGTTTTGAAAAAATTGTTGTCTTTGGATTGGTGCCGCTGTCTTTGTTCTCATATACGTTTTTTTCTTATTCTGTTTTGATTCAGAATGACGATGTTATCATACTGTTTTTGAGTGTTCTACAGAAGGTTAGTAATTCATATTTCTTGGTTTGCTCTACTCTGTTTGATAGTACTAAATTCCCTCAGAATCTGTTATAGCTGATTTGTACAGTACAAAATAGAAGTCTTTTGAATTTGATGTCATTACTTGCTAATTTGTGATTGGCCAGAGCAGTGAGTCTTTGCGGCATTATGGTCTCAGTGTGTTTCAGCAGCTGCTCAGGGATTCCCTTTCCAATCGAGCTTCATGTGTTGCGGCAGGAATGCTTAATTTCCTTCTTGATTGGTTCGTTGAAGAAGATGATGACAGTGTCATTTTGAAAATTGCACAACTGATTCAGGTTATTGGTGGCCATAGCATATCTGGGAAGGATATTCGCAAGATCTTTGCTCTCCTCCGAAGTGAGAAAGTGGGGACTCAACAGCAGTACTGCTCATTGTTATTGACCACTGTTTTGTCAATGCTAAATGAGAAGGGGCCAACTGCCTTCTTTGATCTCAACGGGAATGATTCTGTAAGTCTTTTTGGCGACCTTGGGAGCATTTCTGAAGATAATTTCTTCTAGCTTAAAGACTGAGAGATATTAATCTAATATCTTTCCACAAACATTGGAGCATGTTTCTTTTAATTATTGTGCCTTATGACTATGATTTGTACCTGATATTCATATATCTATGTATTTGTTTGTAGGGAATCGTAATTAAGACACCCGTGCAATGGCCTCTCAACAAGGGTTTTTCTTTTTCATGTTGGCTTAGGGTTGAGAACTTCCCGGGGGATGGAGCAATGGGCCTTTTCAAATTTCTCACAGAAAATGGAAGAGGGTGCTTAGCAGCAGTAGCAAAGGACAAACTTATTTATGAGGTGAATATATGATGTGTTTGTCTCTAGGAAGTTTCTTCCAAAGCTTAATTTGTTTTCCAACTGAAAATGCCTTGCGTGTGTATTTCCTAGTAAATAGAAAAGAATTCCCATGCCCACTTACAGGCACTCACAAAAGAAAGTCGGCTTGCTTTCATTTTATGTCTTGGGCATTACTGCCAATTTCTTGCAGTTATTGATATATTTCTCATGTCCTTCACAGTCTATCAATCTGAAACGACAGAATATCCAGATGCATGTTAATCTAGTCAGGAAGAAATGGCATTTTCTTTGTATTACTCATTCCATTGGAAGAGCATTTTCTGGGGGTAGCCTATTGAGATGTTATCTTGATGGTGATCTTGTATCTTCTGAAAGATGCAGGTATCATGCCACCTTTAATTATTCTCAGTTTGAATTTTACTTTTTATCATTAAAAGCTTTTCATGTTTTGAGAGGAATATATTTTTCAGCACTGATAAGTTTCCTCCTGACCCTTGTTATTTCATGCCTCAGATATGCAAAAGTCAATGAATTATTGACTAGTTGCTCCATTGGTACAAAGATCATCTTGCCTCAAAATGAAGAAGATAATACCCTGGACTCCATCAAGTATTCGTTTCCTTTTCTTGGTCAGATTGGTCCAGTTTATTTGTTTTGTGATGCCATTTCTTCTGAGCAAGTCAAGGCTGTACATTCTCTTGGACCAAGCTATATGTATTCTTTCCTTGATAATGAAGCTACTGCATTTGGGGATAACCCATTGCCTAGTGGAATTCTTGATGCAAAAGATGGTCTTGCGTCCAAAATTGTATTTGGACTCAATGCACAGGTTCTTTTCCCCTTCCTTTCAGGGACACACACATGCACATGCAGACAATTACACGCATGCATGTCTAAAAGGCAGTTCTGCTTCTGTGTCTTGCTGAACCCTAGATGTTGATTGCTTTTTCAGGCAAGTGATGGCAAGAAATTGTTTAATGTCTCACCTGTACTGGATCATGCATTGGATAAGAATTTATTTGAAGCAACTATTATGGTTGGTACACAGTTATGCTCTAGACGCTTGCTTCAAGAGATAATTTACTGTGTTGGGGGTGTATCTGTGTTTTTCCCTCTTATCACTCAGTCTGATAGATATGAAAATGATGAAAGTGGAGTTTTGGAAAGTACACTGCTCCTGCCTGTTGCAAAAGAGCGTCTGACCGCTGAAGTTATTGAGCTTATTGCTTCTGTTTTAGATGATAATTTAGCAAATCTGCAACAAATGCATCTTCTTTCTGGATTTTCAATCCTGGGGTTTTTATTGCAATCACTTCAACCTCAGCATCTCAATAGTGAAACACTCTCTGCATTGAAGCATTTGTTTCATGTTGTATCTTCCTGTGGTATGATTATGAAGCATCTCGAGTTCTATTTTTGTAGTAATTATTCATATTCATATACTCACTTGATTTTCATTTTAATGTAGTTATTTTCATGCACATATATGAATATATCTCATTCATATTGATGTTTCTGTTTCCTCTTTAGGATTGGCAGAGCTGCTCATGAAAGAAGCCGTATCTGCCATTTTTCTTAATCCCCTTATCTGGCTGTACACAGTTTACAATGTGCAGCGTGATCTGTACATGTTTCTCATTGAACAATTTGATAATGATCCGAGGTTGCTTAAAAGTTTGTGCCGGCTCCCACGTGTTATTGACATTGTACGGCTGTGTTACTGGGATAATGTGAAATCTCGGTTTGCTATTGGAGGCAAGCCTCTTTTACATCCTATTACTAAACAAGTTATTGGAGAAAGACCTGGTAGAGAAGAAATACGTAAAATTCGTCTTCTTTTATTAAGTCTTGGTGAAATGAGCCTCAGGTATGTATTCTCAAGTAAATGAGGGCATCTGATGTTGCCTAATGTACAGTATTTGATCTGCTATTTCGTTTTGATAGACATATATAGCACATTATTATTTTTTGTTATTTTTCAGTTTTCTTAACAAAACTTTTGCACGTATGCAGGCAAAACATTGCACCAGCTGATATAAAAGTTCTTATAGCTTTTTTTGAAACAAGCCAAGATATGACATGCATTGAGGATGTTTTACATATGGTTATACGTGCTGTTACTCAAAAATCATTGCTTGTTTCCTTCCTTGAACAAGTAAATCTGATAGGTGGCTGTCACATTTTTGTCAATCTGCTACAGAGGTATGCCTTCTGCGTTAAGAGTTTAATGCACAAACTTTTTAGAGGCAACGGTGACCTTCTCTGTTTCATTAAAGAATGGCTTCCAGCATTTTTTTTCCAAATCTGTTTTTTTGTTGTGTATTTCTTTAAATTACATAAATCTTCATATAATATATTTCCTTTAACAGTGTACTTTCTTACTAAGTGTTTAATATTGAGAGGTTTGACATGTTATGAATTATTTGCAGTTATGAATGAAATTAAACCTTACTGTGTTTTTTAATCGAAAACATTAATGAACTGTTGCTAGAATTTTATATATACTGACACTAGGATTAAAGGGATGGAGAAGTAAAGCTAAGAATGCTTTGCCAGAGTGGGCCACTGTCAAGATTGGAGTCATTTAGCAATATGCTCTGCTAGTTTGTTGTAACCTGGATTTAGTATTGACATTTTACAATGTAGTTGCCTTGTTCATTTGCCACATCAGCCATGGTTATGTTTTGCCCTTTATTTATATTTTAGTTTATCTAATTTCTATTATTTGGTATATTTGTTACTGGACAACCTGGAAAAGATATTGAACAAACTAGTATTTGAAACGCAATGGAGGTGCATGCTTTCATCAATCAATTTAAATGGTGCTTGAATCGCTCATTTGGTAGATTAAGGGATTAGAAAACTAAGGCTTACTATAACACATAAATTTAGGACAAAAAGTGTTGCTGATGAAGAGTCTTAATGTGTATTGAACATGAATTGGGCACCGGATTTAAAATACAACCTAGGATTATCCTACTTTAGTATTAACAATGTGTCATGCCTTTAGCCTTTGTGGCCTATTGGCAACTCCCTCTCTGAGCAGAAGGGTCAAGATTTAAATTATAAGAGAGGTGGTTTTGGAGATTTGTGTGTGGGTGGGGGGTGTTAAGTGGAGCTGTGGTTTTCACTGGTTTTGTATTTCTCTTTAACTATTGATATGATTTTTCCCCGAAGTTGAATATTGCCATTGAATCCTTGGAAGTAATCTTTGTTAAGAGACCATACTATTTTTCTCAAGCATCTGTGAACCTTTTTCCTCTTAATTTTGATTTTAAAACTGCATCTTCTTTTTTCCTTTTTCTTTTTATTTCTTGTTTTTTATTTTGTCACTGTGGTCTGACACAATATTGTCTACTAGAATTTTGTTAGAAAATTTTTTTAACCATTTTTTATTGTTCCCAGTGTTGATTTAGAATAATATGCAGTTGCAGAAAATGCTGAACCAAGTGCAAGCTTAAGTATATTTTGCTTTAGTAGTTAGCTTATAATTTTTATAAATGAATGCATTTAACTTCCTATTAATGACTTTAATTACTTTGATTGGAATCTGCAAAAGTGTTCTATTTAAGAGCGCAAGTCCTTATGGTCATCCTTCAATTTATTTTGTGTAGGGAATATGAACCCATCAGATTGCTTGGCTTACAGTTTCTAGGAAGACTTTTGGTTGGTTTTCCATCAGAGAAAAAGGGGCTAAGATTTTTCAATCTTGCTGTTGGAAGATCAAAATCTCTTTCAGAAAACAACAAGAAAATTAGCTCAAGGATGCAACCACTCTTCTCAGCTATATCTGACAGGTTGTTTAAATTTCCACAGACGGATAATTTGTGCGCCACCTTGTTTGATGTTCTTCTCGGTGGTGCTAGCCCCAGACAGGTGATCAACCAAATCATGGATTGTTTTTGCTCATTTTTCTATTAGTTTAGTATGTTTTAGCTGCTGTTTCTGTTACTCACTTGATTGCCTGTGGTAGTGGTAATTCTCTGATATTTTTCCACCTGTATTGTTTCTTGAAAATATTTGTTTACAGGTGTTACAGAAAAACAGCCTGGTTGACAAGCAGAGGGGCAGAGGAAATAATTCTCACTTTTTCCTTCCTCAGATCTTGGTTCTGATTTTCAGATTCCTATCCAGCTGCAAAGATGCATCTGCAAGAATGAAAATAATTAGTGATCTACTTGACCTTCTTGATTCAAATCCTCTGAATATAGAAGCTTTAATGGTACTGCATTCAGTTAATTATTGATATCATATTTATGCTGTGTATGCTTTTAAAAATGCTATCCGATTATCTAATTATTCAAATTTTGCAATTAGGAATATGGTTGGAATGCTTGGTTAACAGCTTCTGTGAAACTTGATGTGGTAAAAGACTATAGGCCTGATTCAAGATATCAAGGTGACTATGAAACAAATGAGCAAAATCTTGTGAGGAGGGTTTTTTGTATTGTTCTTTGTCACTATATACATTTTATAAAAGGTGGCTGGCAACAATTAGAGGAGACGGTGAATTTTCTACTTCTGCAGTGTGGGCAAGTATGTCAAATTCCTTACCATGTTACAAAGTATCTATATATTTTAATTTGAATTCTTTATGATGTTTTTTAGCCCATTAATGGATAATTACTTTAATATCTTTTTCTTGATAGGGTGGCATATCATGTCAATACCTGCTTTGTGACATATATGACAATTTAATTCAAAGGCTGGTAGATATATCTGCCGAGGAGAATATTTTTAGTTCACAGCCTTGTCGGGACAATACATTATACTTTCTGCGACTGGTTGATGAGATGCTTATCTCTGAATTTGGCAATAAACTTCCGGTACCGACTTACTTGAGAATCTGACTGGATTATGTTTATTCTTGGTTTATCTGCAATTCTGTTATGGAAAAGTTTTTCATTCTATATTTCACTGCCTCAAAATCCCTAACATCGCCACCTTAAAGATGTGGAGGACGAATATGTTAGGCTATGGCAAAGAGAAGGCCCAGGTGGTCGTAAGGCTTTCTCATTAGATTCCTGCTATACATGTTTTGAAAGAAGAAGTCAAATTCACTTGATTATCTTGCTCTTATTCTCTAGGCAATACTTCCAATCATAGGATAATCAAGAATGAATATGGGATAATGAAAAGGTCACTTTTTTCTCTTGCAATATGATGCAAGTACATTGTGACTGCTCTATTGAACTTATAAAAATCACAATGCCAATCAGAGGATGTGAATTTTAGGCTGTTCCTGTGAACCTGAAGTAGTGGGTCTAGTTGGCAAAAACTAATGGAGAAAGTACATCTTTTATTCAGATTTGTTATTTGTTGGTTTTAGTAAAAATTGCAATAAGTTCTTTAATAAATTGATTGAACATGTATTTATTAGTATGTTTGAAATTTCTGCATTCAAATATTTGGAAATTTAGCAATACTTATGCATCCATGAAGATTAATCAAGATCTTTCTTTGTAGCATCCCACTCTTAATAAAAAAACACTTTAGAATAAACAAATATGTTTTATGATTTGGCTTGTCATTTTCTACTTATGTAGTTTGCTATCCCCACTTAAGAATGATGTTAAATTCTCGCAGTTTCCTACAAATAGCTCTGAGTCTTCTCTGAATTCTTTAGAGGTAGAAAGCCAGAAAGATTATACCACTATGCTGCATGAGGTCTTGCAAGGAGAATTTGATGACAAAGTGTCTGGGTACTATCTCCAAAACTGATATGTTCCTTATTATCTGTTTGTGGCGTAGTTGAGATGAATTTATGTGGGTTATTGAGATTTAATGATTTCTTCCATCTATGGTCAAATACTAAATCTGTCTGTGTAGTCACTACATAGTGATTTGGTTTTATATTTGTATATCATTGGCTTGTTTTTCATCTTTTAACTTATCATTTAAGCCGCTAAATCACTAGAAAAGTTAGAGATAATAGGCTATTCTACTTTTTTTTATTCTTTTCCCTTCTCTTCTTTTCATATATTCTCCTCGGAATGGTT
>NW_018397260.1:6952757-6995196 GCF_002168275.2 Theobroma umbraticum | reverse complement strand
TTCCTTCTCCTGCCTAAAGCAAGTAAAAGTAGATGCTAGTTAGCAATCTGGCTCTTGTCTAGCTTTTGTGGTTCAGGGTGATAAACCTTTTCCATATTAATAAAAAAGTAGACATGAGTATCAATTTTCTGGTGATAAAGTTTACCTGCATTTTCTGCACAATGATGTTATATCTGATCATTGCAACACTATATATAAGCTTTTTACCATCACAAAACCTTTCACATTCTGCACCCTTTTTCTAATCATCAAGTTTACCTTTGCTATAGAATTTTCAATCCAGAGGAGTATCAATTGATATGATTAGGAGAATTAGAAGCAAGTGTTGGCTTTTATTCAATTTCAAGCATGTTAAATATAGAATTCTCTTGTGATGATGTAGGGTGCCATCGGTTGGCATTCTGTTCTTTTGTGCAGATGGTATCTACAATATCTTTAAACAGAATTAGGAATATCAAGTTGGACTGAATTTCATAAAGTTGAATATTCATATTAAGTGCAAAGTTTCATGACTTCATATGTACTCATTTCGGAAAATTAGTTGCTGCTTACCATTGATGTTGCACCATCAAAAATGGTGTTTGTATCATTGCACTATCATTTTTACTGTGAGCCTTATAATTGAATACAACATCATGTGGACATCTATGAAGACAGTGTTCTGCCACCATATAAGATGTCCAGTAGATAGAAACTTCGTCTTTCTGTTTGATTCTTTTCTTTCTCAGAAATCCAAGAGCTTCCAGGCAGCCAATATCGAGTGAAGATGGCATAACTGATGATAAGTGGTGGAATTTATTTGACAATATATGGATTGTTATTAGTGAGATGAATGGAAAGGGTTCAAGCAAGATGATGCCTAGAATTTCAGCTTCTGTTGGGCCATCTTTTGGCCAAAGAGCACGTGGCTTGGTAGAATCTCTTAACATTCCTGCTGCAGAAATGGCTGCTGTTGTTGTATCTGGAGGCATTGGCAATGCATTGAGTGGAAAACCAAACAAAAATGTTGATAAAGCCATGGCTTTAAGGGGGGAAAGGTGTCCAAGAATTGTATTTCGACTTTTAATCCTATACCTCTGCAGATCTTCCCTTGAAAGAGCATCGCGCTGTGTCCAACAATTCATCTCACTTTTGCCTTCCCTTTTGGCCACTGATGATGAGCAAAGCAAGAGTAGACTGCAGCTTTTCATCTGGTATTATTTCTTTATCCAATGCCCAAGCTTCCAGATTTTGTGTGACATGTAATTAGTTATCCTGAGGTTTAATGAAGGATATTATTTAGTAATTTTCATTGCCTTATACTAGTTCCACGAAGATTGACAATGAAATAACATGGTGATCAGGTCTTTGCTTGCTGTAAGAGCCCAGTATGGAATGTTAGATGAGGGTGCTCGTTTTCATGTAATAGCACATGTGATTCGAGAAACTGTAAATTCTGGAAAGTCAATGCTTGCTACTAGCATGGTTAGTAGGGATGACTCATTTGATTCAAGCAGCCACTTGAAAGAAACAGGCTCCATTCACAATCTAATTCAGAAGGATCGAGTGCTTTCTGCTGTATGTTCTGAACATCAAATTCGCATCTTTTGTCATTATCAACTTTTGTTGTTTTGCTGTTTTAATCAAATGAAACTTTCATCCTATATTTATTTTCTCTACTTATAATTCAATGTTGGGCAATCTCCTTGAGTGTGGAAGTTCCATGGATGTTTTGCTATATTCCAAGAGTGAGACCTGTTATTTTTGTTTTTCAATCTTGTGTTTTATATAGACTTTGCATGGCAACCTTCGTTTCAAGTGATATTTTGATTTTCAATTAGTATGATAGTCTATTAAGTCTCTCTTCGATGGAAGAAAGAAGATGAGATGATGTTTGTTGCTCTAATGTTTCTTTTTATGAACTTTTTGGTTTTCTGACTGAAGAAAATTTCTTTCGAGATATTTCCAAGGCTGAACATGAAGTTTGAAGATATCATATGTGCATTGCATGTTTTCTAATGCTGTTATTGCCTAAAGGCAAGCAATATAATACTAACACTGAATGCTTTGGCATGTTTTATGAGATTTTTGTTAACTGCCTTGGCATGCTTTTTTGTGCTCCTCCTCTCTTCCAAGTTATGCACCATTCAATTCTGTAGTTTCTTGTTTCAGGTTTCTGATGAGTCTAAGTATGTAAAGATGTTAAAATCCGACCGTAGCAGACAGTTGCAGGAGCTTCATGCTAGGAGGGATGAAAATTCCTTTTTAGATATTAATAACCAGAAGGCATTTGAAGATGAGATACAAAGTAGCTTAGTCACTATTCTTGCTTCAGATGAGAGCAGAAGGGCCGCATTCCTGCTTGCCCATGAGGAGGAGCAGCAAATTGTTGCTGTATGTTGAAATTTCTTCTATTGTGGAACATGTTCTTTCTTTTGGTTGTTCTTAGCTTCTTTAATAGCTCACTTTCTTTGTTTCTGTCCCCATTCTTCCGTTATTTAAATAACGCTGAATCTTGTGCCCATATATATGTAAATAATACATTTTGCTTTGACAGGAAAAATGGATGCGCATGTTTCGTACTTTGATCGATGAAAGGGGTCCATGGTCTGCTAATCCATTTCCGAATGGGGCTGTGACACATTGGAAACTTGACAAGACGGAAGATACTTGGCGGCGTAGACCAAAATTAAGACGGAACTATCATTTTGATGAAAAGCTGTGTCATCCTCCTTCCACTTCCTCTGGAAATGAGGCTACTCTTCCCTGTAATGAGAGCAAATCTAGTTTTGTGGGGCACATTCCTGAGCAAATGAAGCAGTTTCTGCTCAAAGGTGTACGCAGGATAACTGATGAGGGGAGCTCAGAACCTGGTGAGAGTGATGCTGAACCATGTGGGCTGGTGGTTATCCCTGAGGATTCTTCAGATAGTCAAAGCTTGGAAGTAGTTAAAAACAGCAATGATCAGATCAACATTGTGCAAGACAGAAAAGAGTTATGTTCACCTTCTCCAGACACGGAAACTAGTGAGGTACGTCTCATCTGTGGGATTAAAGAACAGTCAAACTATGTTTCTTCTCATTGAAACATCTGGAGTTACTTCATTGTTAATTTGAGGTTTGATATTGCAGGTTCTTATGTCACTTCCATGTGTGCTTGTGACTCCAAAAAGAAAATTGGCAGGTCAATTGGCAGTCATGAAAGATGTCTTGCATTTCTTTGGTGAATTTTTGGTTGAAGGTACTGTAGGGTCTTCAGTTTTCAAGAACTTAAATGCATCAAGCCAGTCTGAGTCAGCAAAGGCTGATCAAAAGCTGAAGTCTTTTAAGTGGGCCATTTATCTTGATGTGAATTCTGAGAAAGGGACTACTCCTGACAATATAGAGGCAGAAATTTTGCATAAAAAACAATTAAAAAATGTTAAGCGCCATCGGAGATGGAATATTAGCAAGGTAGGGAACCATCAGTTTTTTTAGTTGAGCTGTATTGCTTATATCTCTTACACCAATCTGCTTTCTTTTTGTTTGTTTTTGCTGGCCATAGATTAAAGCTGTTCACTGGACTCGGTATTTGCTTAGATACACTGCGGTTGAGATTTTCTTCAGTGATTCGGTTGCTCCCATATTTATGAATTTTGCATCACAGAAGGATGCGAAGGAGATTGGAACCCTGATAGTTTCTACCAGAAATGAGCTGTTGTTTCCAAGAGCAAGTAGTAGGGACAAGAGTGGCACTATTTCATTTGTTGATAGACGTGTTGCACTGGAAATGGCTGAAGCTGCTAGGGAGAGCTGGAGGAGAAGGGATATAACAAACTTTGAGTATCTGATGATTCTCAACACACTTGCAGGAAGATCTTATAATGATTTGACTCAATATCCTGTCTTTCCTTGGATTTTGGCTGATTACTCATCCGAGGTTCTTGATTTTAACAAGTCATCAACTTTTCGGGATCTCTCCAAGCCTGTAGGAGCACTGGACTCGAAACGGTTTGAGGTCAGTTTATTTGTCTTTGTTTCATGAATTACATACTTAATGCTGATTCCACTGCATCACCTTTTTCTTTTCTTTCCAAATATCTCAATGTTATGCTTCATAATTCAGGTGTTTGAAGACAGGTATCGTAACTTTTGTGATCCCGATATACCCAGGTAATCTTGAATCCTAGTTTCAGGACATTTAGGTGAGTTTGCTTTAGTTAATTGTCTAATGGTGCTGCTTTGCTCCTACTTCCTAGTGCAGTTTCTACTATGGGTCTCATTACTCGAGCATGGGGATTGTGCTATATTACCTCCTTCGATTAGAACCTTTCACGTCTCTTCACCGTAATTTACAGGTACCTTTTTCATGGCATCATGAATTTAGGTATCATATGATGCATGGAATTTAAATGCAATCCACCTTGTCTGATAATGATATATAATATATGTGGTGATCTGACTGTTTTTCTGGTGCAATGAAGTTCAGCTGATAACCTTTGCTAACACAGTTTTTAAAGCACGAATTTTGGTGTGATCTTTGCAAAATGCGATTTTTTGAACTGGTAGCAAGTAGCAAAAATATATTTTTATTTACTCTTCTATATGGAGGAAAGTTAAGTACATCTGAAATTATCATTACTTGAAAAGATTCCATTGCAGGTGAAACTTCATAATCTTTGGTTTTGCAAGAAATTCTATATGGTTATTGTTTTTATTGATAAATGTTATAAGCAGCATTTAGTTTTTCAAGGGCATGATGAATATTGGAGTTTTGTGTGAACTAGAGCTATTTATGAATTCTTTTATGTATGATTCTTCAACAAAAGACAAAGGGTGTAAAAATCACTGCAGTGGTCATATGAAGTCTGATAATTGTGTACTGGTCATAGGTATGAATGCATTAAATGTGGATGCAATCTAGACTTGAATTATATTCCCTTTTCATTCAATATTTTAGTCTAGAAGCTCCGCTAAGGTTCCATTTTTCATCAGGGTGGTAAATTTGACCATGCGGATCGTCTTTTTCAAGGCATTGAAGGCACATATCGGAATTGCCTTTCTAATACAAGCGATGTGAAGGAGTTGATCCCTGAGTTTTATTACATGCCTGAGTTTCTTATAAATTCGAACTCTTATCATCTAGGGGTGAAGCAAGATGCTGAACCCATAAGTGATGTTTCTCTCCCTCCCTGGGCTAAGGTATGTGAATTCCCCCCAAGAATGTCATGTTTCAGAGATTATCTGGGGACAATTTGATTTCTCAATAGGTTGTTTCTGCTTCAAGAATGTTTTGGAGTTTATGGTTGTCCTCATATAGTGTGTATGATGATTGGACCCTCCTTAAGAAACTACTTGATCAATCTTGAGAAATATCTGGTAGTCAGAAAGATGATTTATTAGTTTTACAGGAATAAATATGATTTTTCTCTCCCTAGCAGTTGCTGTGGTTTAATAGATTTCACATGCTTGTTTGTATAATAGTTTTTATCATATCAAATTTGTTACACCCTCCATTCGAATCTGATTCTAACTGTGTAGATACATAATTTATATTGTTCATATGGGGTCTGCTATGAGAAATTCAGGGACAGTAACATTTATCAAGGTTCTAATGCAATTCTAGAAACTCAGTAATGAAGTGTGTTTCTATTGTTTGAGGCTCAAATAAAAGGTATGGATGAGATGGTATATTTGATTTAGTACTGTTGAAACCGCCCTCTCCTTCCAAAAGAAAAAAAGATATATGAGATTACATATTAGGTACAGTGTCACTGAATTGTATATGTGGTATTATACTTTTGAAAGAGTGAAAGCAGCAGGTAAGTGTATATACAGCACCAGCATCTCTTTTTCCCATTTGATGCTAGCAATTTATTTTATTATTTTTCTAGATATTGTTATGGAGATGTGTAGCCTAACAGTCCCTATGAGTAAGATGGGATAGTCGTCAGATGAGAGGTGTTTTTCAAAGACTAACAAAGATGCAGCTCATTTACTAACTGGACAGATAAAGATTGTTGGAAAATGAAGGGGAAAAAAAAGGCTTGTATTGTTTTAGATAGACTAGTGCAGAAGCAAATGAATGAAAATCCTTGGGGAAGATAGAATTTTTTGGACTGCAACATACTTTATAGTTTATTCTGTGACCCTACAGAGTTGAATGTCTAGCACAACATGGTGTGCCAAAAAAGGGAAGGATGTTGATGCAAAAAAATATGCCTCATGTTATCCCAGTTCCATGAGGGGTAAACTTTCTAGCAGTTAAGCTCCTTAATCTGGATGGGACTTTGTGTGAACAAGACTTGCACTTTTAAGACTTCTTTCTTTTCCTCTTTTCCCCTTGAGTCCTTGACTTGCTAGCTAAGTACCCTTGTCAATTTTAGTCGATATTGTATTATACTTAAACATTTAGTTTAACCCTAAATGTCCTAACAAAAAGACTTAATGACACTTTTCTTTTTTTTTGTAGGGTTCACCTGAATTGTTCATAAGTAAAACCAGAGAGGCCCTTGAAAGCGAGTATGTTAGCTCAAATCTGCATCACTGGATTGATTTGGTATTTGGTTACAAGCAGCGTGGAAAACCAGCAGTGGAGGTATTCTCTGGAAAGAACATCTTTCAACAGCCAAATCTTGATTTTCTTTTTTATTTGTTTTTCCTTTAAACTGATCTCAGTTAAACTAAACTCGGTTGCAGGCTGCAAATATCTTCTATTATTTAACTTATGAAGGTGCTGTTGATCTGGACACTATGGATGACGAGCTGCAGAGATCAGCAATTGAAGATCAAATTGCCAATTTTGGCCAGACACCAATCCAGATTTTCCGAAAAAGACACCCAAGAAGAGGGCCTCCAATTCCAATTGCTCATCCGTTGTGTTTTGCACCTGCTTCAATTAATTTGACATCTGTTGTTTCTTGTATGAGTTATCCCCCATCAGCTGTGTTGTATGTTGGATTACTGGACTCGAACATTGTCATTGTGAACCAGGGGCTTACTTTGTCTGTTAAGATGTGGTTGACAACCCAACTCCAATCTGGTGGAAATTTCACCTTCTCAGGTTCTCAGGTTAGTTCTTAATCATATTATTATTAGTTTTATAACTTAAATCACTAGGATGTAAATTACCTTTTTATGCTTCTTAAATGTAATTTTTTTAAGATAGTTTACAAAACTTTGCAGGATCCTTTCTTTGGAGTTGGTTCTGATATTCTTTCCCCTCGTAAAATTGGGAGTCCTCTGGCAGAAATTGTTGAACTTGGAGCACAATGCTTTGCGACAATGCAAACAGCATCTGAGAACTTTTTAATCTCATGTGGCAATTGGGAAAACAGCTTCCAAGTCATATCTTTGAGTGATGGAAGAATGGTGCAGAGTATTCGGCAGCACAAAGATGTTGTCAGCTGTGTTGCAGGTATTTTTCTTTTAAAGGAATGCTGTAAATCTGCTGAAATTCTATTTTGTTCAGAGCTTAGCTGGTATTCTTTTAGGTATTTGAGACCTTTTTCAAATCTTTTACTAGTGAACTCTTTAAAGTTCACCATGTTGCATTTGTGGAATTATCTGTTGTGTGAATAATTTATGTAAAGTTCTTTGAAATTATGACCTCAAGTTCCTAATGGTTCTTGTCATCCGCTTGAAGTTAGCATTTTCTTCTCTCGCTGTCAATGTTTCTTCGTAGTAGAGGATCACATTAGCAATATTGAGATATGAATAAATTCAAGTAGTGATAGGTAAGATGGTGCTGTTGTTCAAAGCTTCAGATCTTATTGATAAATAGAAGGAAAGAAAGTGAAACATGCATGCAAATAAATTGTGAATTGCATCATTATGTTTGAGCCTAGATGAGGATGATCTGCATCTGCTAAATGTTATGTTATGAATTATCAGTTTGTGTAAGTGCTTCTTGGAGTGTTTGTTGTCTCATTGATGATTGATAACCTATTGCAGTGACAGCTGATGGAAGCATTCTTGCTACTGGAAGTTACGACACTACGGTCATGGTGTGGGAAGTTCTTCGCGTCAGAGTCCCTGAAAAGAGAGTTCGAAACTTGCATACAGAAGTTCCCCGTAAAGACTGTATCATTGCTGAAACTCCCTTTCATATTCTGTGTGGTCATGATGATATAATTACATGCTTGTATGTTAGTGTGGAGCTTGACGTAGTTATTAGTGGGTCAAAAGATGGAACTTGTGTTTTCCATACCTTGCGAGATGGAAGATATGTAAGATCTTTAAGACATCCATCGGGCAGTGCATTGTCAAAACTTGTTGCTTCTCGGCATGGACTGATTGTACTTTATGCTGATGGTGATCTCAGTTTACACCTCTATTCTATTAATGGAAAACATCTTGCCTCTTCCGAATCCAATGGGCGCCTTAACTGTGTTGAACTCAGTGGGTGTGGTGAGTTCTTGGTTTGTGCTGGTGATCAAGGACAGATTGTCGTTCGCTCTATGAACACACTTGAGGTTGTGAAAAGATATAATGGAGTAGGGAAGATGATAACATCCCTAACTGTGACTCCAGAAGAATGCTTCTTGGCCGGGACAAAAGATGGAAGTCTTCTCGTTTATTCTATAGAAAATCCTCAACCAGGCAAAGCTGGCCTTCCCCGGAATCCAAAAACCAAAGGTACTATAACTGGTTAAGCTATGATTCAGGATGGTAATGACGGTTTTGACCACTAGGGCCTGATTGGTGACACTGATCTCAGGTATGCTGCTTACTAATTTTTTACTTTTAGCCATTTCATTCTTCATATGTTCATTATAATGTAATGTTAATTCAGTGCAGAGCTTTCATTCTTTAGAACGGTAATTAACTACATGCATGTAGTGATGGTCATTTGCAGCATATAAGATCAAAGCTGCTTAATGTGATTGCTGTGGCCTGTGTTGGTCTAGTAATGTTTGCCTCCACATTCTAGAGCTGTATGAAAGTTGTCTGTTGGTTTTTAATTGTTTTGGCCTATATGATTAGATATTGGTTTAACTCCTAAATGTTTTACAGAATAAATATTTTAAATTTGCAGTGTACCACCATATTGTTGGAAAGTATACCTGATAGTAATCTATGTTCATATTTTTACTATATCATTATATGCATTCAAGATATGGCAGAAAGAAAGTTAAGTGATCATTACTGTATCCCATTCTCATATTTTTTTTTCATTTGTTTTCCTTGTTGGACAGAATGCCAACGAAAATTATAGTCATTCCTCCATTTGGCTAGAATTGATATTGGAGCCATATTTCATCTATATGTTTAGCCCATGAAGATGAAGAATGCTATTGAATGTTTCAGCATCGTTGAGCATTATATCCAACATAAATGATTCTTACCCTTGTGTAACATTTAAGGGATAGGCAGATCTTTCAGAATGCTGTTGAAGATGAGATGCTTCCTTTTAGCTGTTCAATTTTCTTTTAGTTCATAACAAGGAGCTGAGACAGAAATCTGGATATTAACATATATATGTACAATAATCTCTTTCAAGGTTAGGTTTCCATTGTTTTTGTATTACCAAGAGCAGCATCTCAGACGGCTCATAGTTTTGTTTTTCAAAATAGCAAAATGTCAAGTCTTAACCATACGTTGTACAGATGGGCTACAATGCCTGATTCTATAGTGAATGGAAATTATTATTCTTTCCAAGTATCATCCTTGGTCAATAGAGATTAATAATTACTTGGTACAATACCGTACATTCTTGTAATTTCTATACGATTTTATTCAAAAAAACTTTGAACCTGCTCACTTCCTGTTCTCCTCTAGTTGACGAACAAATTTATCAACGTAACCGTCGTTCCTGCCCCTGTCACTGAAGTAACTTTTTATTGCCTTAGCTGTTTCTCTCAACGACTGGCCCGATTCCTCCACCACCGCCATCCTCACTGACTCCGCCACCGCATCACTTGTAAACGAACCATCTATCTCATTCCTTGGTATCTCCACGCCAACTTTTCTCTCGTGCAATAGCCTGGCATTTAGCCCTTGGTCATTCAACACCGGAAACATTATTAAAACCCGCCCCAACCCTAGCGCCTCTATAACCGAGTTCCAACCACAGTGAGTTAAGAATCCCCCGATGGACTCGTGACTCATTATCTTCACTTGTGGAACCCACCCCAAGTGAACAAGCCCACGTCCCTTGACTCGCTCCTCAAACCCATCTGGTAACATCTCCAACTCTGACTGAGATGACCCGGGCGACTTCTTTAACACCCAGAAGAAAGGTAAACCAGACTTCTCCAACCCATCGCCAACTCACTGAGTTCTTCTTTACTCAAATGAACCTCAGTCCCCAGCCCAACATAAACTACTGAGTGTACTCTCTGTTTATCCAACCATTCTTTAACAGCAACCATTTTTCATCATTCTGAATCTCATCTTCTTCCAGTATTGGCGGCAAAAAACCAACCGGTATACCGGTTTTTCAAAAAGCTGACGTAAAAGATTGAACCAGTCCGGTTCAAACTCATCAGAACTTCTGATAACAACAACATCACTCTCTTGAATCGTAAACCGAACCGGACCGTGTCAGGTGGTCCAAATGTATCCTCATCCGTTCTCTCGATGTATTTGGTAATTTCATGCAAACGGTACGCCAGGTTGGATTCAAAAGGGACCCACTTGGGGACTTTTGTGAAGCCCTCAGCCGTTGACCTTGCACCATCTCCACCGTTGATCAACGCTGAAGGTGGACCGATGAAGGATAAACATGCAGCTGTGAAGACAGCAAAGAAGGCGCGTGAGACACCTAGCTGCGCTGCTACTGACGGAAGCCAATGAGAAGCGTAGTCATAAATGATCCAATCAGGTTTTGAGGATTTGAGGAAAGAAGTTAGAAGCGGTTGTAGCAGATCAAAGGCGTGCTTGAGTGGTTGCTGCTGGTTATAAGTAATGTCCATGGAGGATTCAGCTAGGGATGGTAAGTTGGGTACTTCAGGCAAAGGGAAGGCTACGAGGGTAATCTGAGATGAGAGGTTGGATGGTATTCTGGGAAGTTTAGAGAGGTTTCTTGGGGTTGATACAAAGGAGATTCTGTGACCCCTTTGGGCTAGGAGCTTGGAAAGACGAAAGAAGGGAATGAAGTGTCCCATTGCAAGCCATGGGAACATCACTATGTGCAGAACTTTGCTCTTCTCCATTGAAAATCAGTACCCAAGGCTTGGCCAAGGTTTGAACTTTGAACTTTTTCACTAGCAATGTATTACAAAAAAAAAAAAAAAAACCCTGCATTTGCATCCAAAAGATAAATTACGTCAAGGCATAGGTGGGCTGTTCAAACATCAAAAGCTGTCCTTATGACATTATTACAGATAATGCCATTGTCAAAGTTGGAGTTCGCTTCCTACTTAAATCTACTATTTTAAATAATAAGGAATAAAAAAAGAATAGTTAAAAAAACAATTCTTCTCGATATAATCACTGCGTTGTAAGGTTGATATTGACTTACCTTGAGAAGCCGGGCCCACAAGGACCGTACAAATTGCTATATTTAAAATATTGATAGAAGAGGGTTGGGCTTGGAAATTAGGAAGGACCAAGCCCATTAAAAATCCACAAAATAAATATCAAAGTATGGGCCTCTGCCTGAATGAGAGGAATATAATCGTAAATAAATCAATAAATGGGTGTTAATTGAATCTCACCCATTCCGTCCTGTCCTGAGCTGTCCCTCACTGTCTGGCCTCTCTCTCAGAAAAAACACACTCCTCGGCGCTAACACTTTCTTTCTTTTTCTCAGGCATAGATTCCATTCCTCTTTAAAACTCTCCCCAAAACCAAAAAAAAAACCAATAACCTTTTTTATTTTTTTTTCACTCTTTTAGTTGTTATTAATAAGTTAGGTTCTTCCCTTTCACTTTCTTTATTTTGTTTCTTTTCCCCTCTGACTGTAATGCTTCAAAATCCCCAATTTGCTCAATGTACGGACAGTCTCAGCCCATGAACATCCCCGCCCAGATCGTGGGCTCCGGCGCCGACGTCGATGATGACGTCTCTGCCTCCGCCTCCGCCGATAATCACCACAGCGTAAGTTATGACGCTCACCCCCTCGAAGACGGCGTCGGAGTCGAGGACGTTGCCAACGATCCCATCTATGTCTCTGCCGCCGTTGCTTCCGCCTCTGACTTGGCGGCGGTTCAGCGAGTCGATGGCGCCAGCCAACTTACCCTCTCGTTTCGCGGCCAGGTCTACGTATTCGATGCTATTACTCCTGATAAGGTATCGTCTTTTTTTTAAAAAAAAAATTCTTCAATTAAGCCCATTAGGGTTTGCGGACATGTTTGATTTTTGAAGAACCGGTTAAGTTGGAGAGAGATATGACTTCGTATCCACTTATTTTAAGTTATCAAAGCAAAATGCAACTTCAGGACCACACTTTTCATCTTTCTCGTTTCTATATTTTTTCCCATTGAAATGCACATTGTAAAGATTTTCATTTTGAATCGAATTTTTGCAGTTTCACGCGGTGTTATTGCTGCTGGGTGGATGTGAACTGGCTTCAGGTCCCCATGGTGTTGAAATGTCATCTCAGAACCAAAGGGTAATTTTGTTAATTTGTTGAATTGAGAGATTAAATTGGGTCTATTGTTTTTATTTTATCTTCTTTTTTATCTGTCTAGGGTGTTTTGGACTTTCCAAGTCGATCTACTCAACCGCACAGGGCAGCATCCTTAGATAGGTTCCGTCAGAAGAGAAAAGAGCGGTGCTTTGATAAGAAAGTCAGATATAGTGTTCGCCAAGAAGTTGCTCTTAGGTGTGTATTCTTCTTCCTTGAAATGCAGTTAGTTTAGCAAGCTGCACTTGCTAAAATAACTAGAACAGTTGCTTTTATTGTTTTGCAATTTGATGATAACAACTTAGGTTGGAAACTAGTAGTAGTATAGTAACAATGGGCTTTAGAGGTTTGGGGATTTATTGAGCGTTAGGATTTTGAGGAGGGTGTGGTTTAGAACTATGAGAGATATGTTGGCTCTACCAAATGGCCAAAGTGAATGATTTTTATCATAACATTTTGTAGTTATGTCAAGTTATGTTGCCTTTTATCATATGCTAGTAGTGCACATGATCCTTGCATTTTAATCTTTTTCTTTAGCTGCTTTTTTTAATTTATTATTACTGCATACATTGTTAGTGTTAGATTATTTCACTGTTTTCATGCATGCTATGTTAATGAACAATGCAAGGATCTTTATAAAGAGTGACACAACACATTCAGCGTCGGGAGACGATAAAAATAAATTACCATCAAATTTTAGAGGGTGATAATTAATCATCATGACATACTTGTATAGCCCGGATGGATAACCTTTATTAAGTTGTATTGACTGTTAAGGAATCTTATTAATATGAAATATTGCAGCATCCTTTAGTCTTCTATAGGCATATCTACCCTAAAGGTTTTAGCAAAATTGGAGGGAGATTGTGGTAAAATAGTGCTCATAGATTTACAAATCTGGTGTTACAACGTAACAAGGAAATATACCTTAGAACATCAAACCATCTAAGGATGTTTTTTTCTCTAACCCGTTAGTATTCTTGAGTGTCATTATTAATGCATGGATGGTCTTCTTGCTCGTGACCGACGTCAGATTGTCCATTTTGCTCCAAAATTATCAAACACAATCAACAAAATTTGATGAGCATAATATCTACAGGAAGTAGTAATATGGTATTCTAAAAAATATTGATGATCAGGGAATGTTATTCTAAACTGGAAACAAAATGTTTAAACTGTTATAGTCAAGCAAATTTAACTGATACTGTCTCTTTAAACTGTTTTCAGTTAGACATACTTCTTATGTGCAAGAAATTGATGATGCTACAAGTAAAGGTCTCACAAAAGGGAAAAAAAATTAAAGAATATAAACAATGGATAAGAATAATATTTTCCTTGAAAGTTTAATTGTCTGGTCTCTGTGTAATAGGAGCAACACGTGGAGAAATGGGAGAGGATGCCTTTTTATCCTTTTGGGAAAGTTTACATCTCTAGCAAAGTGTAACTGATTAAGTAACTGTATAATTAAGAATATATATATATATATAACTGAATCCATGGAAATTGAATTCGTATTTTTTATCTTAGGGTATTTAATTTAACTGAAAAGGAATCTAGAAAACTCAGAAGGCACTGTTATTGACAATTTTTTATTTGTTCTGTATTTGGAAAATTCATGTTTCTGATTTCTATGAGTGCATCAGGATGCAGCGTAATAAGGGCCAATTTACATCTTCCAAGAAGTCTGATGGAGCTTACAGCTGGGGTACTTCTCAGGATTCAGGACAGGATGATAACCTACCAGATACTTCGTGAGTTTTCTACCAGTTTCCAGAGTGTTATTCTTTGCAGCTTCTTTCCTTGAAAATCTGGCAAATGTGTTTTCTTCTTTTACCTCCACACATACTGCACTATATTTATCATTTCTCCCTTTTAAAGGGTATTCTATTTATTTATATAATTTTTACAATTTTTTGGTAGAATATCAAATAAATTATATAATTGGAGTTATTATATAATGTCATTTTCTCCCTTTTTCAGGTGTACACACTGTGGCATCAGCTCAAAGTCCACCCCAATGATGCGACGAGGTCCATCAGGTCCAAGGTCTCTATGCAATGCTTGTGGACTTTTTTGGGCAAACAAGGTTGGTGCCTCTGCTTTGATTGATAGTTCACATTTCTTCTCTTTGTCCATGTTTCTGATTTACAATTGAGAAAATTTGATACCACATGATTCTGTTGGTACATTCGCCATCACTGTTCTGTTCATACATTGGGTAGTTTTAGATGTGCTAGTCACTTTTAACTACTCCTTAAAGATTTTTTTAATTGGGATTGATTGCAATTAATATTCCAATTAAAAGGTTTTAATGGCATCTCACTCTATAAAGTTATTGTCAAGGAATATAGGTTTAATATCCCAAATTCTAAGCCCTATTCTTTGCTTTCTACCTCATATAGTGTTGAACTTAAGATCCTACATCAAATGAGTCTTCTGCAACTTACCTCAATCGGAATACTCTTTAAGACACCTCCTGCATTTCATATTTGGTGTCTAACTTTCTCATTTAGTTCATTTACTTGGGCTGTGTTTCCTAATTGATCTCAAGCCTTTGATAGGAATTAGGTGCCCACCAACTCCCCTTCCTTCTCCTCTCTCTGTTTCTGCTATATGCACAAAAACACATTTTACACAATGATGGGGATGAGGAATGCACTTCAATCCTTGACTGGGTAGCACATGATGGGGATGGGGTATGCAGTTCCTGTCTCTGCCTTGCGCATTATGCAATAATATAATATATAATATAATCTGTTGTGTACGTACAGGATTGCACTAGTTTTTTACTTCTTCTAGACTTCTCTGCCTTCTCCTATTGCTGACACCCTTCTCTCTCACCTACACACGCACACAAAAATTTCTCTATCAAGAAAGTATTTTGCTCTCATCCATTATTAGGGGATTGGGCAGGGATAAGAACTTTTGTCACCGTCTAAGGTGGGGGTGACAGTATCTCTGATTCAGGGATGCAGGTTGGGAAGGTCTGCCAATGTGGTGGGGACAGGGAATGCCATTTGCTCCCACTAAGCCCATTGTTTACCTCTCTAGTATTGAATCTTGCTTTTAAGCTTTATCCACTGCTGCTTTATGCGCATTTACTTATAAATTTGCTTTGAGTTTTTGATGTTATCATTTCTTTCTCCTCTGCTGAGCATTCAGTGTGCTGCTTCTTTGGAGTTTTTATGATTGAACTTCATGTAGGGTACTTTGAGGGATATTCCGAAGAAAACGCAGGATCATTCCCTGACTCCAGTTGAGCAGGTATAACTTGTTACTGGGCTTCTTGACCTCTATTCTAATTTGTCCCCTTATACTCCTGCAATATAAATGTGGGTTTGCATGCTTTTTCTGATATAGGGTGAAAGTGAAGCAAATGACTCAGATTGTGGAACTGCAATCCCCACGCAAAGCAATGTAGTTTCTTTCTCAAATGGCGATGCCTCAGCTCTAATTGCCGAGCACTAATACATCTGTGCCAATATGGTCAATTGTGTCAGCTAGGTCTTTATTAGTAATTTCTTTTAAACTTGTCTTATATGTACAGATAATATAGTTGCTTTATCAATATACGAGGTTATATCTCCTCCTATTCCTTCAGTTAGTAGCTTTGCACGAGATTACCTCTTTAAGACAGACTTCTTCCGGATGTATCACATGAATCTTCAAGCTCTCAGTGATTACCTTGGGTAATTTTCATCGGCCATAAGCTCTAATATATTATCCCCTCCCAAGAACTGTTGCTCTGGATGGACTATCCAAATCTCTTCTATATTTCAATCAAATGCCTGTTAGTTAATGTAAAGGATGGATAATCAACTTATAATATCAATTGGAGTTTATATTTTGTGCCTTGTTCTGTTCTATATCATTTTCCTGAAGGTGAACCTGGCAAGATTACCTTACGAGACTAAAGGAAGAAAGGGGTGGATCACTGTTGGTTATATTTATGATACTACATTTTGCTATCCACTTGAAGGCAACAAGGCCGACCGTCTGCCACTGCCAGCCAACCAGACAATCAACTATGGAATGTCTCGATGTGAAGCAGTATAACGTGGTAGTTCTGCTGGTTTTATTCTTTCGTTTGATGTGATTATTCGTTGACCACCAGCAGCGGCGTAGTGTCCTTGTCTTGACCTCCTGACTTGTGCGTCTCCCACAGTTGACCTCTTGAGGTTTGGAAGTGCTGTCACTTTGATTCTCGTTGTCCCCGGCACACGAGATTTCCTCATCCACTGTTATCCCCAAAAAAGGCGAACAAATTCCTTATCTGAAGCAGCAGATGCATTTGGTTTGGCAGGATGTCGAGATCTATGCTGTCCAAAAGCTGGAAAGCTTTTTTACCAATTCAGAAACTAGACGTATCTTCCCAAAGGAGGTCAAAACTAATCTGGCCAAATTGGAGCTTACAATAATATTTCTTCTTTTTTGAAAAGCAAGCATACAAATAGTATTAACTCACTGTTTTTATTACAAGCTTAATTTCCGTCGGTGTCAGTTCACAACTTTTCATCCTTTTACTTTTATCAAATTTCTGAATTTAAATTATTTTTTCTTTTCTGTAAGATGTTAGAACATCTAATTTAACCATGTCATGTTTCAATAAAAAGAAATAGTTATGTCGTCAGATTTGTCAGGCATTGACTTATCGTAACTGTTCTTCTACTCATGGGTAATAATAGTCACCGTTACCAAAACAGCAAAAGAGAGTTTGCCAGTTTAAAGATTACACTTCAACTCGTGTTTCATAATATGACTATTAGAAGCAATAAAACTGCTTCTTAATTTGTCATAGAAAAACGAATTAAAATAAAATAAAAAATTTTTTAATATAAAAGTTAGGCCAATGATATTATTATTATTATTATTATTATCGATATCCAATTTGATACGTCATCACATTATCGAAATAGTGCCAAATTTAGTCCCCTCGTTGCAAATAATCATTATACTTACTCACTGACTCTTACTTTTCCAAAAAGAAAAATTCATAATTATATTCCCATTGGATTTTTTTTATTCGTATTCCCAAATTGCCACCATCATTGGGGCCCACCTTTCCAAAGTTTTTCCATCATTCATCACCACAAACCCATGTGATCCATCAACTCCGCTGGACCCCACTTTATCCCTACATATCCTAACACCGATGCTCCCGCGTAACACCCAATCACAATGGCCTTTTTCTTTTTTCTTTTATATATGGAAAATGGAAATAGTAATTCTCAACGAGACAATACATTCTGTTTCTATAAAAAATAAAAAAAAAAATTGAAAAAAAGAAAAGAAAAGAAAGAGAGACAGAGAGAGAGAAGGAATTTCCAATTTGAGTGTCTCTAAGGAAACACGGTTCACGCCCCTGCAAATCTTTAGCTATATTTAGGGTACTTTTCAACCTTTTATATATTTTTTTCTTTTTAATTTTTAATTTTTTTTCTTTCATTTTGTTCTTCCAAATTCGATGCTTCTTCTTATTCAAGCTGAGAAAAACTCTATCTAGGGTTAGGGTTTAGAAATTAAACAATATAGACGAAAAAAGAATAAAAGAAAATTTGTCTAACCAGTAACCAGACGGAAGCCATGGCTCTTCAATGAAACAGGTGATAATCCGTAGCCCAGGGCTTCGATTTTCGGTGCAGTTGGTACGGTGCGGCCTTTGGTTGTTCCTTTTGTGGTTTATATATGGCGGCTGCGAATCCACAGCCACTGCAGGCGCGTCTGTTTGAGGAGCACACCCAAGGGACGATACAGATCGAGGACGACGATGGAGAGTACGAAGATGACGCCATGGACGACGTGGAGGACGCAAATGTCAACTCCGTGAATGTGGCGGAGCATGGAATAGGAGTGGTAGGCGGCGTTAGTGGTGGCGGTGGTGGAGCTGGTGGAGGCGTTGTTATGGCGTCGAGAACTAGCGAGCTTACTCTCTCTTTTGAAGGAGAAGTTTACGTATTCCCTGCTGTTACACCTGAAAAGGTTTTTGTTTGCTTTCAAACATAATGTCTCCTTATTATTACTTACATATTTGTTTGATTTTGTTAATAATATAAATGTATATATTTGCTATTCTATTTGTTTTGCAAAGTTCGAATTTCGGATTTACCCGCGCCCCACCCCCCCCAACCTCTCCTTTTTTATTCTCATTTTAGGTAATTTTTTGACGTGAGCATGTTACCAAGTTAGCTGGAGAAGCAACAAAGTGGCCCTTTTTCCCCTAAAGATGCTTGAATAAGAAGTTTATCCTGCGGACTGCAAAGGCTAAATTCATTTCTTAGGATCTGTTTGACGGATTTAATTAATGTTTATTTTAGCAGTTAGTTAAAGTAAGTTTATTGAACAGTTATAGACTGAGTTATGGAAACCAAAAAACTGTCTTTGCTGATCATCACTTCTGATACTTTTGATTTGCAATCCAATTCCATGCTTTGCTGTCCTGCTCTAGCTAAGAGTTGTCTTTTGATATTTAGTTGGGAAGTGGGACTGCAATTAAATTCTCCACATCTGATTGGGTAATTATGTTTTTTCTGGTTTAATCTGTATTTTCATCTGTGAAGTTACTGATCTTTTACTATTTTACTATAGTTAGTCTTTAATGGATTTTGTGCATCAGAGTTTTAACCACCTTTTTTCTTTTCGAGGAATTGTTTGTTTTTGCTGTCTACATGCTTCTTTTTACTGTTCAAGCAATAAGTAATTTATTTTGCTATAGTACTCTTTAAATGGATTTACTGGTTTAGAGTTTCTTCCATTTTTTTCTAAAGTACATGTGTTTGTTGGATTGCATGCAACAGGTGCAAGCTGTGCTGTTACTCCTGGGCGGTCGTGATATCCCCACTGGTGTTCCAACAATTGAAGTACCTTTTGATCAAAATAACAGGGTATTGCTGATGTTAAAATAATTATGAGTAATTATATTCAATTACTCTATTTTGTGTTTTTGTTTCATATACAATATTTGGGCAGGGTGTAGGTGATCTTCCAAAGCGCTCAAATCTTTCAAGACGAATCGCATCCTTGGTTAGGTTCCGTGAGAAGAGGAAAGAGAGATGTTTTGACAAGAAAATTAGGTATACCGTACGGAAAGAAGTTGCACAGAGGTATGAATTTTTCGCACTTATTTTGTTTATATCTGCAACCATCATCTTGAAATTTAACATTTTTAACTTATGAAACCAGCGGGATTGAGGTTGTCCTTTGATATAGAAGTTAAAAATGGAAATGACAGAAGAACTATCAATTATTCAAAAATTTTGGGAGCAGCGTAAAAGCTATGGGAGTTTACTATAGGCTGCCATTTGTGAGAAGTGTGATTAATAGCGGGAACAGTTGGTCTTGTTTTAGTTTTAATGTAAGAAGCTTCCATGTATTTATGGTTCTCTCTCATGAAAGAAGCAGGCATAAAGTAGGGCTGGGACTTTGATGTGCCTTGTTTAGTTGGTTATTTCAATTTTACAATTTAATGTATTGATTATTTTTTTATTAGAATAATGGAATAGTGAGTTGAGATGAGTCATTGAGAGGAGCCATATATATTAGTGTTAAATGTATTGCTACTCTTTTAACATATATTCCAGTGGTAGCAGTGCAGCTGATAATGGTGTTTTAATCTTCTTCTCTGTTTATCCTGGCAGGATGCATCGTAAAAATGGACAGTTTGCGTCTTTAAAGGAAAGTACTAGTGCTTCAAGCTGGGATTCTTCGCAAACTGGCGTTCAAGATGGTACTCCTCATCCAGAAACTGTGTGAGTTCCTAGCTTGCACACTATTAAGTTATTTGGCAATGTTTATCATGAAGAACCTTTTGATGAATACTATCTTCAATGTGTTTTAGTGTTCGGAGATGTCAACATTGTGGTGTTAGTGAAAATAATACTCCAGCAATGCGTCGAGGTCCAGCTGGTCCAAGGACTTTATGTAACGCTTGTGGGCTTATGTGGGCAAATAAGGTTTGTTAAATTTAGTTTTGAATGATGCTTTCCTTAAGGATGTTTGATTCTAAGCATGATTTTGTTAGTTTTGTGGCCTATTATTTCTATTTAATAGTTGAAACTGCATGCTATTCCCCATAGTATTCTTTATTAAGCATCATCTTGTGTAGTTATGCCTCAGAATAGTCTTTGGAATGTTGCTAATGTTGGTAATAATTTTCAACAATCGTTTTTTTGTAGTGATTTATCATTTCCCTTAACTGTTTTGTTGACCATACAGGGGACACTGAGAGATCTCAGTAAAGGAGGAAGGAATATTTCCATGGACCAAACTGAACCTGTAAGTGTCACTGGAGTATTTTCAACTTTACAAATATTTATTTTTATTACCTGCTACTGTGGTCAAGATTGGTTGAATGTATTAATATAAATTGTATGCAGGAAACACCAATTGATGTCAAGCCTTCAATTATGGAAGGGGACTTCCCTGGTAACCAGGATGAACATGTACATAATACTCTTCTCTATGTATTATGATCAAGCCTTTTGAGGTTGTCACATGTTTCATTCATTCTAACATGATATGAAGTTTATGCAGGGAAATCCTTCAAAGGATGTCACTGATGGATCCAATAATGCTTCTATCAACCCAGATGAAGAAGTATGTTTTTGGATCCTAACTTATCTTGAATTCACATGTTTCTATTTTGAGATGAAAAAAATCGTATCATGTACCACATGTCATGTGGACTTAAAAGGGGATTATTTGAACAAAAAGTATGCTTTAAGAGAAAAGTCACCAGATTTTTCTTAATCCCTAATGTAGTGCCTGGAAACTCAATTCTGGATAATATGTAAATGTGATTTTCAACTATTGATGGTCTTCATACTTCTTCATTTATTAGTCGATTTATTGTGGATACTTCACCAGAATTATTGACTTGAATGCCAAATTCTTATCTGCCACCCCTTTTATCGATTGGTGTTATCTATTGGATTCTTTTTTGTATATGATTGGGCCATCCCAGCTGGGTAGGATCTTTAGGGGGCATAGGTTCTGAGAAGAGACAATTTCTTAAATCTTATATTTTGTCTTTTAGGTGGATATTTATTTACATATTGAAGCCACTGACCAAGATTCAGCAGAACAATCCTCAGAATTGAAATAAATTATTGATCCAGTCTAATAGGTAATATATTCTCTTTCTTGGTAACTTGCGTTTTCACATGGTGCAGGATTTGCATGAAAGTGCAGAAGATCTTACAAACTCCTTACCTATGGGAATTGTCCATCCCTCTGCAGATGATGATGAGCAGGTATAACATTACAAATTATTGAGAGAATACTGTGGTCTTTCTGTTTGCAGAACTAGTTCTCTTGAAATTAAAAAAGTTTGTTTTTTATAATTCCTTGAGCACAATGGTCTTTGATTAGACATTGTTCTGCCTTCTTATAGCTCTAATCAGAAATTGAATCATTTTGTTTTCTAGTCCACCTTCAAATAAAGTTTGCTATTAATTGGTACACGTATGATCACATTCACATCTTTTCAAATAATTCCACAATGAGGATTTTACGAATTTGATGTTTTTCAGACTGATAGAATATCTCCTAATATATTTGCAATCTGCAGGAACCTCTGGTTGAGCTTGCTAATCCCTCTGATACAGAAATCAGCATTCCTTCTAATTTTGATTAGAAGGTTACAATTGGCTTTGCTCCAATAAATTTAAGGGGATGTGGGTATTAGACACTTTACCCAGTTGGTTTCTCTCATGTCTTTGTGCTTCATACAGGTCGACATTTATGATGTTTATATGGAGTCCAACATAGCAGATTGTGAGTTGCCATAATTAGGAAACCGGCTTGACATTGAATCCTAAGTACAGTTATCAGCTAGTGACTGGGAAAGACATGCTGCTGCTTTCAGGCTGACTTTAGATACTCTGAAGGTTCTCCTTGTTGATATAAGTGCTGAAATCTGTGTACAATTTGTTAGGAAAGAATGCCAGAATGCTTTTACCCGTTTATAAATATGTGATTTATTTCTTAGGACTTAAAAAAGATTAGTTTGTGTGATGCTTAGTTTGCTTGGCGGAGCCTTTGTACTTCGTGATATCGTGGCCTTTTAAGTAGGGATTCGATTAAGCAAGAAAAAGGGCATCCCACGATGCTGTGATATACGTTGTGTCTACTTGGGCAGTTTCAGTACAGGTGATTTTTAGTTGCTGCCCAAATGATGGGATCGGAGATAATTGTTAAACCTGTTATTAATAAGGGAAAGTGGGAGATTAGGAGTTGAAGGAAGAGGCGATTGTCTACTGAAGAAAATGATCTTTTATCTTCCCATGAAAACCATGTATAATGATTTCTGAAAAAGATATTCCTGCCTAAAAGTTCCTCTGGATATCATGAAAGATAGAAATTCCAATAGGTAAAAATTACTTACTATGGAGTTGTGGAAATCTTTTGGGATTTGTTTGCAGGGTGTCCTTGTTCTATCAATATGAGCTACCAAGCCAAATTGTTTGGGTGTGCATCGCTAATGACAACTTTGATTAATGCAACAGGTTAATCACCATTACACAAAACAAACCTGGTTAATTATTACTAGATAAATGAATGTGTAAGATTTAGAAATATACAAGTGGGATGTAAGTTATAATGAGCTGTTGTCATGCAAGCAAGACAATTCGTTGGGAATACATTAAAAGGTAAAGATGATAATATATATCTTTTAACTCGATATTTGTAGGTGTTTTATCTAATTATATAAAGTTTTTAAGTATTTTATATTTAAATTTGAAACAAGTTCGATTAGTAATTTTACTACCTGACTTGAGTTTGATAAGATATTAACATCACCTTCTAAATACTCAAAATCTGAGCTTGTTCATAAATAATTATGTATAAAATATTTTATATATATATATATATTGTTTTGTTTTTCCATTAGTACTTAAACAGGTTTAAATATTTAACGAGTAATTTTAAGATATTAAGGTACAAGTTTGGAAAATATTTTTTAAATTTTATTCCAATAATAATAAAGTTCGTATACTTTGCAATTTAACAAAGTCCAGATCGGGATTCAGGTTCAGTGCTTAAAAAATAACGGACAACCCTGTACAACGGGTCATTCAAATAGCATCTTTTCACTACAAAAAGGCAATGGCAAGACCAAATTTAACGGAACAGAATATTCTATCTAATGCCTATGATTATTCACTGTTCAAATCGAGAGAAACTTTCACATTTATTTCTATTCCAATATATATTATTTAAATATATGTACAAAATTATAGGGTTCGATAGCTCGTGTATAACTATTTTTTTTCTACCCAAAACCTACAAAATTGACAGATTAGAACTGCTTGAAGCACTTCTCTGTATCAGGCCGAATGCGCAGGTTACAGAGCAAACATGATCTAACCAGGCATTTAAAGCTCAATCACCATAGAAGGTATCATCAACCAGTACATCCATAGTCAATAACCAAGCAGGCATACCTTCATATTTTTCATAGTTGATGTGTTGCAGCCAGCTTTTATTTGAAGTCAGCAACATCTCGAGTCTGTCTTCATGCAAGGTTGCATTTTAGTTGAAATTCAGTTCCATTCATCCCCGTCCTGCAGCACTCTGTCAGTCGGGCATATTTGCATATCACATACTGTTTGCTCCACTCTAGGCCTTCAAACAATCCCCTTCTGTTGATGAAAGATAGCTCTACTCGTGAAAATCCTCATAGGGTGAGGATCCACTGGAAGAGTCAGTTTCGAATGGAGTGGTCTCCATTGGATCCATTGGAGATGATGGAAGTGATTCTCTCTGTTGAGAAGATGAACCTGAACCAGAACAAAGTCAGCCTAAATTTCTCAACCCCTGGTAGGGACAACCTCAAGGATTACACCAGTGTTTGAGCAAAACTAAAATGAGAAATACCTTGCGTCTTTCATTTCCACAAGAATATAAAGAAGGAAAACCATACAAACCTTTCTGTCCCCTTGAACGGAACTTCTTTGTGTGCCGCCTGATAAGTCTCTTAGCTTTTGTTATGGTCAGCTGCCTAGCAAATGGAGAGAATTCTGCATCACTTTCACTCCACTCCCCATGGAAATCATTCTCTGCTTCACCTCTCATAGTTCGTAACACAAATTGTTTGGCCTTGCGACGTTGAGTGTTGAAGAGGCCTCTAATGGAAGTGACAAATCCATCACCAGCTCCATCACTTGGACGCTTAATAAATGTTATTGGATATGGATCAGATTTCCCAACCTGATCATTGTCACTGAGATTGAGGTCACTATCAGGAACACCAGTTCCACTTGGCTGTTGGCTATGTGCTTTGTCTTTGAATTTCTTACCCTACCAAATAACAAATAAATAGGACCGTTAGCAGATCCACATTCCAACCTTAATGGTTTAACAAATAAATTAAGCTTCCCCATACTTGCAAATACAATTGGGCCCCATTAGCACACCAGGGTGGTGTGATTGGGCTCCCACAGCACCGAAGCCCCAGTTCCCCGCCAGACCCACCCCCCCCCCAACATCATCCTGGTGTGACAAATGACACCTTAACAGTTGCAAATTCTAATTACTAGCACTGACTGCCCTCCTGTCTTATTGCAGTTATTATCATAGTTCATTGTGAGATAAATCATTACGAAGAACATAGAGACCAGTGACCATAAAGTAAGAGAAGATTCAGATTAAGGGGATTTGAAGTTAGGTTAACCAGAGTGTAATCAAGATTCGTTACCTGCATTCCAGTTACAGACTTTAGGACTCCCCATATAATATGCTTCTTTACTCGAGAGAACAATCTCCTCCAAGTCCCGGTGAACTCAACACGGTGAAATGTATCCATCAGCAACTTGAGATCATTTACAACAAATCTGGACCCTTCGTATGTAACTAGTAGCTCAACCTAATGCAGGCAACAAAAACATATGACGATAAAAGCCAAATAATGGCAATAGAAAACAAGGGATAATCAATTAAAATTAACTGAACCAACCTGACTTATCTTGATATTGTGAAACTCCATCATTTTCCGAGGCCTAGATTTTTTCTCTTCATTGGATTTTCCGACCTTCTTCTCTTCATGAGATGACCGACCATACTTAATAGATTTTGTGTCTTTCATTTTATTTTTGGAGGATTCATCTTGTTGCTCCAAGGAAACTAGTGGCCCACTTTTTGTGGAAGAAATGCTGGAGGAGTGAACCTGTAGGACAAGTTCATTAGCCACAGATTCTGCAACAGTCTCTTCCCATGTTCTGTCAAAAGAAGACGTTCTCCGCAACTCAGGGCCAGAACCAGAAACAACATTTGCCTTTAGGTTTTGCAACTTTGACGCCTGCATGTGGGTGCCAAAAAGTGTTTACAAAATTTACAGCATAGAAATATGAAGATCCAAAACCTATATAGGAATCCAGTGACTTAAATATATCAATATGTAGCCATGACAACTACAAGGTAGGGAAACATAAGGATGCTCACTTGGGCAGACTCAGCAGGAACAGGCTGACTGGTAACAGACGTAGTAGACACACTTGGTTTGGATGATATCTCAGACTCCTTTGTTGAGTGGCTGCCTGATGCAGAAGCATCATGGCTTGAGAAGACCTTCTTTGCACGTCTTGCACCAGCAGTTGTGGAGACCTTCCAAACTTCCTGCATCTCCAAACTTCCAAGCATAAGGACACTCACCAATTGCACTAAAAATTTGCATACCAATTTAAAGATATAAAGCCCAAAACTAACCTGTCGTCTTTGTGAATCTTGTTCTTCTTCTGGGAAAAAATACTCCCACATCATTCTGTACATTGTCTCCGTCAAATGAATCTTAAGTGGGTATATCTCTACCTACAGTAAAAAAGAATAGCTTGTGTCAACTTTAGTTAATAATAGTTCATCAAAGCCACAAATGTCTCTAAGATTTAATAAGAAAATAAGACAAACTGCTTATTTGCAATACAAATAGCTTGCAGGTCTACACATGATAGAACAAAAGTACTATATCAACTGTATGTGCCCTGAGGAGTAATCCGTATGTATAAGAAAAGCTCCCCCACAACTGGCCCGGGCCACCCTAAAGGCATGATGCCTTGATGCTCTTGCATTTGCTGCAATAGACAACTATGTACAAGACCCTAGCTGCTCAATTATCAAGCAGTCTCTCAAACTCAGTTCCAATGCATGCTCAGGGAATCAAGGGCCAAAAGCATGATCACCAAGATCCCTCTCTCCCTTCTTTGTCTACCTTGCATCTTGTTTCTCTTCTCAATCTTATATCTCGAAGATTGCTGACAGTTTTTTATGCTTAAATATGTACGCTCGTGTTGATGCATCAATTCCAGATGTCATCATATATCCTGCACGCACTTATTTTGATCATATTCACAGTGCCAATATAGCTATGATCCCTCACACTGCTATGAAAACCTTTTCACTCAGCTTTTAGTTCCATTCTTCCTTCCCTAATCTGTAAGACCAACTCCTTGGAGTAGAGGGAGACTATTGAAAAAATAAGAGATTTTGAAATACGTATCTGTCTATAAGCATAATAGTTACCATATCTTCTCTACAGAGATCCTACACATGTCAATGTACCATTGACATGTGGATGCAAATAAATGTTCTAATCAAAGTTCAAATGAGGAAGTGGATGCAGCTAGAACAAATTTATGAACAAGGTGCGGGGCTAAGAGTTTCATATGTTGTGTATTACAGTCATTCTACATTCTAGAAACACACACACATAAACAATGGCTTCGAAAGGAAAAAAAAAATAAAAAAACTGATTGTTACCTGAAAAAGCTCTAGAGGAGAGTTTCCATCCTTTGGAGCTCCCTGCTTTGCATCCACACGAAGCATGACTTTTCTGCAACCAGGAAAGTTGATATCAAGATCTTCTAAAGAATTATTATAACATTTGCTGAGGTACTTAATCCAAAATCTTCACACACATTCATGGCTCCCCCACACAATCAAATGAAAACCCACAAGTTATTGACATCAAGTACGAACTTCTGTAAAGCAAGTCTATAAATAAAAATTCTTTAAAAAATGACCACATTCACAAAACAATAGAGCAAGTTGCTGACAGCAGAAAGGTATCATAAGCATTGGTGGCAAAACCAGTGGACCTTAAGATAGAAGCTAACACAAGATGGGGTTCTATTCGCATAGGGAAAACCAAAATTGGGGATTTAAACATATGGGGATTGTTGAGGTTGGGATGAGGGGTGCTGTCAATATAACTATAAAACCCAAAAAAAAAGAAAAAAAATCATAAATATTCATAAAAGTAGTCACAACTAATTAAACTAGAAAAACATCTAAAGGCATGACGAAGCAACAGAGACAAGGAAAAAGTGTGTACTTTCCCCATTCTGGAGGAGGATTCCACGCTGATAAAAGCATATCAGACTTGGCATTAAGCAGGCAGTTTCTCACAACAAAATGCTTAGTTGTAAACTGAGCAACACCAACATCTTTGTAATCGCGGTCAAAATCATAAATCTGCATGAATAACAGGAGAATAAACTGTAAGATAGCATCCTCAAAGCAAACATTACTTAAGTGTGATTCCTTTATGGAATTAACTTAAAACAAAGCAATGGAAAGAAAAATCAATATCAACCCTAAAGTAGTCAAAGGTGCAAGGTGCAGAATTAGCATACGCCCATGCTAGCAAGGAACTAATTTCCGAAATGAGGATCAATCAAAAACAAAAAATTTATGTTTAATACGTTAAACAAACTTCAAATATATATCTTTGTTAATACAAGTTAAAATGTTGACTCCAACCATTTTCTAATGTATTCCAAAAACAGGCACTATCCAAACTAACTAAAAGTCATTATCAAACTCAAGCTCTAAGTTCACATCCATCTTCAACAAGATATAAATGGATGTTATCGTCCTTTTCTTACTCCTGTAAAAGATACCTGCCTTATCTCACTGGTCAAACAAAATTACAGCCCACAGAAAGATTCAAAAAGAGGAGGGCAATTTAAAAATAGTGCCTTATGAGCAAGTACAATAGTTGAAATAAAACGAATTATATTTCTATTTGTTTTATTAATTCTTTCTTGACTTGCTTCATTATTATAAATGAACTTCTCACTATTTTTTTTTGGGTTGATTCAAGAAAAAACGTTCTGTATTGGATCTAGGAATATTAGTGACATATAGAAAATATATCTATGTATGTTTTCCATGAAAAATTTTATAAAAAGTTATAATTTACGGATTAATCAAATATTTCTTCCCTCTAATATTTTCCAAAAATTTGTTTGATGATTCTAATATTTATCCTGATAACTTATTTTGTCAGAATTATCATTTGAGCAAGGGAACCTCACATGGAGTGGTGCGCGGAGATGTTCTTAATTTGTAATTGTTTTATTTGGGAGGTAGGGGGTTTGCTTTGTGCCTTTACACCTAAGCACATGGCTTGACTACGACCTGCCGTTAGTTCAGGACAACAAATGTAATCAGAAATACAACCGCCATCAAGTGATAAAGGAAGGTATCAATTGATACTTCACTAGTATAAGCATAAAGCAAACAAACTTGTCATCATCTTCAGGAACTCACCATGTCATTGATCTCGGCCTCAGCAAATGATTTACCATCCACAAGCATGCTCCATACAACTTTGTTAATTTGCAAAGAAATTCGCATGGCATAAGATGGACTTTTGTTCTTTTCTTTCTCCATTAGCCGTAGCTGAGCAGCTTTCTGCAAAGCAACCCGTAAGGATACAGATGCTGCCTTCCTAAATTTTTTTGCATTGACAAGTTCTCTCTTCAGTCCTTGCACCTATACGAATCAAGTTCATACAGCTTAAAATCTGTTGCATGCTAAAGTATAACAACCAATCACATTGTATCTTAAAAGAGCAATAAACAAATAGGCATATGGAATCTTAGAAGACCAATATACAAAAACAAATTATGCACAGCCCAGACTGTAATGAACCCATTAATAACAGATGTAAGAACGAGTGCAGATAAAAGGAGATACAGTCAAAAAACAAAACACAGTGCATGCAGCAATTAACAGCCACTCCAAAATACCTTATCAAGTTTCACTCCTATCCCAATAATCAGTGTCTGTAACTCAACAAACATCCTTTTAAGGTCCAAAGGGCATTTTTTAAGAAATGCCAGATCCACAGAATAATAGAAATGGGCATCACCTTTTCTAGCTTTGATGATTCTGAACATGTAGGTGGAGTATCTTCCAACATTCATGAAGTTATACTTACAAAATAATCGTCAAATAAAGGGTGATTTATTGACTTACATTGAATTTCAAGGAAATTATCCTACATTCATAATATAATAGATACCCACACTTTTGAGTGATGGGTATAACCAGCAGAGAAAACACCTTAGAAATTGGTTCTGATAGGAAAGGTGTCCCAAGAAGGAACTGAGTATTCAGCCTTAACCAGTAAGACTGTGCATTGTAGTTATATTACACGTTACTAGAATTCCCTCTGTTATTCAGTGCATTCACTGCAGACAGAAATTTAAGGGATCCACAGAAAATATAATTTCCAGGAACATGGACCATGAGACATTTCCCAGACCAGACGAAGAGGGAATCAAGCATGCATAATCAATTCAGGTACTCAAGCATTGATCTATCAACACTTCAAATCCAGTTCTTTCAATCATATTTTAAAATGGAGTTGATATATTGAACAAAGGAAAATTCTGCTCTACACTTTTCTTATATAACTTGGCTTATAATATAAGCCCCCTAACTATTTTAACATCCTAGTTTTGAGAAGAACAATCAAAGAGAGCATAAATCTGCAAACACGGAAACAAGTAATATTTAGTGATGGTTGACAAGGTTCATTTTCATACCAATATAGATCTCCCACCATTTACCATCCACCAATCACCTTCCTTTTCCAGAAGGTCTCCTGAAGTATCACAATGAAGAGACAACTTCTTAATGTCATTGAGTAGCAACTTCTGCTCTCGTTCTTTCTGCTCAAGGCTGATTTTGGCAAGTTCTACCTCTTCCACACCATCAGGAACCACCTCATCTGCCTCCTCCCCTACATCTTCATCATCTTCGCCAGGACAAGCGAGACTACTTTTTCGAGGCCTGAATTACAGATTTAACTTGCATTAAATTTGGAAGAATATAACAGTACCAAATACAAAAATGTCTTTTAGTGCAGAGATCATGCAAATAAATTAATAAAAATAAGAGACAATTGCATCCAAATGACAGATATGAAGTGGAAGAATAGGTTACATTTCAAAAGATCACTATTAAGACCATTAGCCAACAAGTGTAAAGCAACTTTGAGAGATATATTATAGCAACACTAAACCAAAATGTATGTTTATTGCTTCTGAGATAGTTTGGAAAAGAGGCCTGGTAAGGTTAAGAAAACCCAGGTGCTGGCCATCCTTATACTCTGTTTCATATATCTGGTCTACAATAAATCAAACTAAGCAGCAACACAAAGATTAATTTATCATTTAAATGCAGAAAAATAAACACAAGCGGGAAAGGAAGTAGAGCAGAATTTGAACCATCCTAATACTAGGTGAACAAATGTTTCATCCATAATTTCAAACAACAATATGGCAAGCTGTGGTCAAATAAGTTTTTCATGCCAAATCTAACATTTGGATTTGAATCCATCAAGGGTGTTCTGCACATTCCAAATCCACAGATTGGCCCCACCTTTAGAGGTGGCAAATACTGATTTTGTATACTTAGAAACGCTATTATAATAATATCCATTTGCTGAATCTTGTTATTTCAAAAGAAGAAAGGAGAAACAAAGATTTTATTTTTAGTCCAACATTTGCCAACCAATAGATCCAACCAGGCCAAAGTACATGCACATGCAACTTACAATAAATAACCGCACATGTTATAATTTCGTAGAAGAGACACTGTTCTGAAAAAAGAAAAAAGAAATTTCAAAGAAACAAAAGGAAAACAACTGGGGCATGTTCTCACTTGGGAAGCCGAGCAAAAAGAAGATTGGTTAAGACATCCAGCATAACCTGAAACTGACGAGACGTCATGGTAGCTGTTATGTTGTGAGAGTTAAAGGTGAGATCCTTTAATGGCTTCACCTGCAACAGAGTGAAAATAATTTCATATGCAAATTTAAGTCTAGTGCTCAATAAACTACCCAGCATTGAACTGATTCACTGTGAAAGATAGCAACTTCAGACTATAGGTTGGTCTCTCAACAATCTAGACTCTCTTTCCAAATTTCAACAAGTTGGACATGGCCCAACTCAGGATGTTCCTAGCATTATTCATTCTACACTGTGCATTAAACAAATAGCACTCTCCTGTTATTTCTCCTCATTATCTTCATTTTTTTAATTCACTGTTGTCCTTCATAAAAGATTTATTTTTACTACTTTTTACTTGTAATCAATGTGCCACAATACTTAGACATAGACATCTTAGCCAAAACAGATACCTTGAAAATGTCACATTACCTTCAAATCTGGGGTACCACCTTTATGCCTTGTGTATCGGAAGTACATATCACAAGGCATAAACACTCTTTCAAGTAGAGCACCAGTTCGCTTGACCTTTGGAGAACTACGAATTTTTGGAAGCCACTGTAGCCCAGCCCCAGGATCTACATCAGTTGGTGCAACATGAGCCTGGACATGCTCCAGCATCACAGAGAACTCCATGCGTTTCAATGTCATGTCATGCCCACCTTCAGGGATATGAACATTTCCAGTACCAAGTGCTTGCTCAATCATTTCATAGCCAACATGAAGAACTGAATGAAATGATCGGGCCAAAACACGACCACTAACAGCAGCAAGAAGAAATCTCCCCTGATAGACATGAAAGAAGTTATTTTACTGAAAAAATGACTAACATAAGATGATGACTATCAACAAATCATTAAAAAGAGGAATACAAAAAATACCATACAGATCTCTAATGTACTGTAAGACCTTCCTAACATATAGGTAGTGAACTCGAGCAATGATTTCATAAATTTAAGAAATACTGTGAATATTTGCAATGACAAATTATTCTTTTAGATATGCGTTGTGAAGAATGAATAAGCTTATAAATGCAAAAGTAACAACTCACATTGGCATCTTCAGAGTGAAGATTGAATTGAGGCTCAATGACATTCACCATAAAATGACGTGTCCCTTCCTCTTCAGAATCATTTAGTGCTAGGATAAATAAACAAGTATCAACTGTAATCAGTGGAAGTTAAAGAATCATGACAAGAAAATTATAACTAAAAATGTGTCTTTGATGGAGCTAACATCTGTGGCACTTTGAATTCAGAAGTACAAAACTTCACCAGCACTAAAATTTCAATGTAAGCTTGAGACATACCAACTGCAGAAGTAGACAAATTTTCCATCCCCACTGCATGTGATAGAGATGAATGAGGTCCTGATGTCTCCACATGTTGAGAAGGGGAAGCCACACCATGATTGCTAGAAGGGGACTTAGAAGTATCCTCTTGAGGCATTTCAGGGTCACCATGTTTCTGATACTCCTCGAATAACTTCCTCTGTGCATACTGCCGCGAAGGAGAAGGCTTTTGAGGTTCAAATGCTTTGGATATTCCACCAACAAATGACCACACAGCATCTCGATTTTCTATTGTCCACAACAGTTTAAGGCTGTAAACAAAAACACGCTGACAATTGTCAGCTATAACCACATTGTATCCATCATCATCGCTTGGATCTGACCGTACATGCTCATCACTTTCACTCCCATTTTCAAATTCAGATCTGACATATGTCATTTCAAGATTTTTTCTCCCAGCCTCTTGCCATGCCCATAACCTGGCAGGATCAGCCTTGGGGGCCTGCCTCCTGATTGTAAAATAATCAGATGACAACAAAAATCCTTCATCACGATGCTTCTCCGTACAACCACTCATATAATTACTCTTTTCACTAGGAACTCGCTCTATGGATGCAGACTGAGAAGTTTTCCTTGTCATTTGAACTACTTTTGTGACACTATTGCAATCTTCTTTGTTCAAAAAAACCTTAGGCACATGAAGGTCCAGCCCCTGATACACAAGATCAAGAGGATCACGCTTGCATTCAAAAGTATACTTTTGCTTACCTCTACTGTAACAGATTTCATATTTAAGTTTTGTCATGCCAAATGTCAGTCCTTTTGCTGGATCATCATCATCTAATGTCATATGCTTTATGCAAGTAGGCGTAGCATCTAAGCGGAGCATAAATTCTGTCATCACCCTATCTAATGACAGGTTTCCTGATCTAGGAATTCTTGGAATTCCAAAACGAGGCCAGCGAGAGAAGGAACGCAATTTGTGAGGAGGAATATAATTCATATTCCAAAACTTAACTATCCAAGCTAGATCATGTGCACCGACATTCACCGTTGGTGAAGCAATTGAAACATTCTCAGCCTTAAAGTGTGCCCCATTTACAGTTCCATCCAGAACAGTGCATTCTGACACAGAGGCAGATGGGGATTGTTTCTCCAATGCAGGAAGCAGGGGTTTAAGAGAAAAGTTCCATCGGAGGGAAAGAGAAGTGGATCTGAAAGGATCAAACACTTTCTCCCTAGGCTTCCCTTCTATAGGAAGTGCAAACAAATAATGATTCATGGGATTACCAGACTCGCATTCCCAATCCATTGTAACCTCAAGGCTGAAGACTGGAGCTTCAAGGAAAGCACTGGATACACTGGCGGGGAGTTTTAAGCTGTGACTATTTACCAAACTCTCCAAACTGCTCAAGAAAATTTTAAAATCCTTTGCAGAAACATAAACACGACCATCTGATTGCTGAATCTCCATAGAACCAGAAACAATTTGAAGTTTGTCAAGCTTTTCATAAGGATCAGTAGTTGCAAGAATGTTCCATTTAGTTTCAGAAAAGAATAAGGTGATATTTCCATGGATGTAATTTCTCATGTCATCCCACCACGGTAAGCTCCGCTCCTTTTTTGGTGGCTGTGGAAGACCAGGACTTCTATTGCTTAAATTAGCCCTACGAAGGGCCACAGTGAAAGCATAGCTTATGTCAGCAAAAACCGGTTCATATCCCACCCCAAAGGACACTTCTGCTTTTTCAAAATGTATAGGCAAATCTGAGTATGTTTTCATCGGTGGAGTTGTACCACTGGCTGAACGAAGCATGCGGACCTTTCTCCATCTTCCAATGAAGACATCATTGGAAATTTGGGGCTGAAAACATGTTGCCTAATTTTCAAAGAAAATAATTTCAATTAGAGTAAGATCAGCAAAACCCCGCCCCCCCTTTTTCAAAAAAATAAATAACATATATAAAGAGAGAATTTCAAATACAATTATCTTTAGCATTTAGAAATGGGACCAAAAAACCAGGGGGAAGGGGGCAGTAGCTTAGGAGTTTACCTGCTGTGCTAGCACAACACGGCCTTCGCATCTACCAGAAATTGCAGAAAAAAGAGGAAGTGTGTAATTTCTTAACTGAACAGTTAGACTTCCAGTGTTTAAGAGAATATTGCTCCCATATAGACGGGAAAAAGGTATATTACTTTCACGACATACTGGATCAAGCTGCTTTAGAACCTCTATCATCCCGTCACCTCCACCATCAATCCTTGTCAAGGTCACATCTAAGTCTGTAGCTGAAACAGAAAGAAGAGAAGTTCTCGCGGTACTTGGCTTAAAACCAGCCTGAAATCCTTCTCTACAGGCACCTGAGCCTTCTGATGGTTTTAGCTTCTGACATGCTAAGTAATAGGATCGAAAAGACTGTTTATATATCTCTTCTTGCATTTTTTCAATTGCTGAAGGGTCTTGCACATTGATCTCAACTCCATCATTCTGAATCTTTCTTTCACAAGCAGAGTCACTTATTTCAGCCGTTTTAGGACACTGATTGGCCACAATAAAATCATTAAAAAATTTCAACCTAACAGCTAACTCAACGGCCTCATTCTTCATTAGATGATAGTGCTCATCAAGCCAACCCTGCATTGGTTCTTCTTCAATATCAGCAGTCAGCTTGCGTATGCAGAACTTCACACGCCCAAATTTGGTTGAACTAGGCTTTTTAGGTTTTGAGCTTTCTTTCTTCATGGGAAGAATTAGCTGAGTCTTAGCAGAAGTTATAAGCTTCAAAGCTCGCAACATCTCCTCAACAGCATCATCAATGGCTCGCAACTGCAGCCTGAAAGGCATGCAAACATGAACATCAAGTGCTTGAACAACCCAATCCCACATGGTGCCCACTGGACCTGCTGCATCAGTTGAGCTGGAAGCATAGGGAATACGGGAAATTTGCATTCGGCTGCTTTTGAATATCCGGGCTCCATTGAGACTAAGCATCAGTCCTTCAAGAAGTACTCCTATGCGAGCGTTCTCAGAGAAAATTGACTGAACCTGCACAAGTGCATCAACACCATCTCCAGCTTCAGCAGATATACTCAGCATCTCCACATCAACAGCAAATATAGATTCTTTTTTCTTTGTTTTATCAAGATGACCTGATTCCACCACAGTGACTTCCTTCTTCTGCTCAGCATCTCTTACACCGGAGACATTGTCCATGAGCTCATTACCAAGTCCCTTAACCTTTTGATTGTGAACCAGTGCTTTCAGTTGCAAAACCAGTTCAAACAAAGACAGATGGACATCAGGCTCCCATCTGATGGATATATCAGTAGCACTGAACAGAGAGCAAACAGCTATCTCCTTAAGGCCACCAGAGCGTCGTACAAATTTTGCATTCTGCATGTCAAATAATGCAACTTTTGTGTCTGGTTTATCTTCTTCAAGATGTTCCTGATAGATAGATCTGGCTCTTTCAAGTTCCACCTGGGTGGATTGTTTCTCCTTGTTCACACACAAACTAAAGTGAAAGATGTCAAGCAAAAGAGAGTATTTCAATTTCTTGCACTGATCAGAGGCTATGGACATTATATTTGCATTACGTGGTGTACCATCAGCTGAAACACTAATAACAACTCGACCACCCTGAGACCCATAATTTACACGCTTGGGATCTGCCACAACTGTGTTATCCAAGCTAGTCTCACCACAAAAGCTAACTGAACAACGTTCAAGATTGACTTTTAAAAGCCGAGTACCCTTCCCTGATGGTTTTGATGAACGTCCTGTCCGGCTATGTGTAGCTTTCTTACCAGCAGATAGATTTTTCAAGAGAGCTTGAAAGGACATAGCTGTTATTATAAGTGATTCAACACGCTTAAAAGTTAAATAAATGCCCATTCCAGTCACATCAGCAGAAAGAACTAATTTACATCTAGGGCCATCATCTTCAGATGATTCCATGTCCTTTTTACCCCAATCTAGACTAACCTTTGCTATATGCAGTAAGGAACCTGAATTTGATTCCACACTGAAAAGGCTTTCTTTCAAACATTCTTGATATTCATCTGCCATATGCAAATTCAGCTCACCAAGTTCCATGTGTACTGTGGTTCCTGTACTTGAAATGTTGTTAGCAAACACATGTGATGACTGTGAGCAGCCCTGCATTTGGAAACCAAAGTCAAAATGGTGTCTTAGTCATTGCTTCAAACCAATTAAGGCATAAAAAGTGGATAACAACAAAAAACAGCATTAATATAGAGTCCAAATAGAATATCATGATACTCAAGAAAGCAAATAAATGTGACTAGAGATGGAATTAAGATTTCCTATGCCCATATACATATAACATCTAAGCTCAGTAAAACCATCATAAGCATACAAGCATCTTGGATAAACTCTTTAATTTTCCTTGTCGGTGGCCCATGAGCGATCAGTTCATATTAAGGTTTGTTAAAGTAGGATCTTCTTTTACCAATATGATGATTTTAATTGGTGCTAATTTTAAGTGAATCCTGTCACTGTAGTTCCCACCACCTGGTAGCAAATATATTGACTTTACAACACTACAACCCAGAACAACAGCACTTAACTAATGCAACTGAAGTAATGCGTTAGTTGAATAAGTCAAATACTTGGCATGATTATCTTGCACAAAATTTTTTGTTGGTTAAAATCAACTGAAACAAAACTACAACTAGGAAGTGAAGAACTCCATTCTGCATATAAATCCTAAAATACCAACTATGTTCTGGCAGCAAAAGATTACAGCCGATTATGTACCCTTCAGATATAAAATTCTGTGCTACATAACACAGCATGATCTGCAAGATTAAGGCTCATACATTTCTTGGATACCCAATATAAAAATGACAAAGCATGTTGCTTACATGATACAGCGGCACACCACTGATACTATAAAGCACAATTGTCATCTCAGGGGCTGAGACAGTACATGTCCACATGAAGGCTTTGGATTCACTTGATTGTGCCTTCTCTATGGTAGAAGTTTCCTCTCGGAGAACCATTCCTTTCTTTTTGGAGGTTTGCAACCTCAACCATGGCTTTAATCTACTCATTATAATGTTGCACTGAGTCCCTCCAAGCTTAACATCAACTTCAGCTCTAACAAGTGAGATTGGCTGAAAAGCAACAGCATTAGAAAGAATAAGCTACTAAACCAACCCAATAAAATTATAAATGTGGCACCCACACTATGTTTAACAAGTCCATATGTCTCTAAAAATATACATCTACCAAACAAAAGCAAAATAACCTGGTAGGAAAACTAGATAGAAATGAGACAGGAAAAAAAGCTTCCTCGTTCCCAAACAAAAGTGGGTGGTGGCAAGAGTCAGTCCTTGGACCAGGCAAGTAACATATATATAAACTACAGAGAGAAAAGGCAAAGTAAAGATAACGATTAACGAGCAAAGGGACCTCCTTCTCAATCAGATAGAAAGCCTACTAATTATCTCCATCATTTAACAAGGACCAAAAATTAAAGCAGTCAAGCCCATTTAATATTTTAGCTACCCAAGTTGAAAACAAGAATGAATAGAATAAGGAAATTAGAGAAGTTGGTGAAGGTAAACCGACTAACTAGTTTCCTTTTCCAATCACCAAGCTGATCTTCAAGAACAACTGTTTCGAAAACCGGCTAGTTCAACCAGCTGAATTGGGGAACCATTCACCAACTGGGAAATTCGATGCCCTAAACCCATATAAGGCCTAAAATGAGCAAAACCAGTCCCCATCTGGAACAATAATAAGATTTTTTCTTCTAAAAACAGTTGTCTTCCTGGGATATAAAATGGTTTTTATTTTATAAAGTGATTGTTTTTTGAAGGCAGGTCGAGTTGGGTCATATTCAGATTTACTTTTCCCAGCGGGTACAGGGCAGATGCTAACATTTGTAAACACCACAGTCAGGTTGAATTGGACCAGGTTCGGTTGAAGATTCTGCATTTTCTATTTGGGTTCAAGTTACAAACTTGCGAACATACACCAAATCACCAACACAAGGCTGAGGCATGCAAACAGAAATGATTCAACCACCAACCCAAATTAAATCCCCCAAAAAAGCCTGAGGTGTATCAACTATTATTCCTTTCCTATCAAGCTACAATGCTAGTCATGTGACCCACATAAAATGCTGATGCCAAGTCAGATCCAAGAATTTCTAATTTGACAACCAAAAATGATAGTTTCTCAAGTTCAAACTCATCTGAGATCACTCGGTAAAAGACAGTAAGCAAAGCAACAACAGAATAAGTGGAAATTTAATGGCAGCATTTGCAGTCAAAACATATTTTTACCTGTTGTACAACACAGACAAAGTTAAAGGTAGCAACTTGACAAAGACACCAACCTGCCATGATTGCACAGGACTCACCTGTATTGGAATGTAGACAAAAGAGACAACATCAACTTTCATTATCTCCAATATAGAAGAGCGAGCTTCTCTAAGAAGCTGAAATAGAAAGGAAAAACCAAAGTCAATAATATGCCAAGCCGCAAGATATAGTTAAAATTAAAACGTAGAGTGCTGCAACATCAATTTTTTTTTTTTTTTGCTCAGCCTGCAACATCAATATTAAGGGCTATACATGTATCTCACTGAACTCCAACTGAACATCAAGGCGTGTACTCTCCCCCACATCTTCAGTAGATCGTGATTTGATGCTTTTCAATTGAATGCCCATGATGTTATTCTCAACAAAAAGATCATGTTCTCGATGCACAAACTTCACATCTAGTTTTGGTAAGTTGAAGCAAATCTGTCTCAAAAATCAAACAAATGAATGAATGAACAATATAAACCTTCCCACCAGTGCATTAGCACTCAAGGCAGTATACTGTCTTTTTCAAGCTTACACATCACGCATTCCCACTAAACACAACCAACCAATAGTTGCTACATGATCAAATATAATGTAAAGCACGTTGAGGACCTAAGGTATTGCCTTTTGGTGAGAAATCAAGTGCTGCATACTTGCTAAAATGACAGAAAAATGTAACTACTAACATTGATCAATGTAGTCACCTTGCTAATTTGATGGCTCCATCATTAACTAAGATAATGTTTCATGAACATCAGAATGCTGACAAACACTCTTCATTTATGCTACTAAGCAGATGAGGAAATATGACAAACAAAGATTGCCACGCAGAAAATGGCACCATAGAATGCAGTGGCAAAGAACAATGAACCTCACAACCTAATCTTCTTCACTTCTAGTAAGATATTATCATGAGTCTAGAATATGCAAACACCTTGAGCATTGTCTCTGAGCTATAGGTTTTAATTCTCAGTTCTCACCATTCAACACAAGACAATATGGCTTCACCAAACAAACATGCATCCTCTTCTTTAGGGTGTAAAATCTCAATAATGACCCTCTCCATTGGAATTCTTTACTTATTTTAGTTTCTTCCTTTCTTAGTTTCCTCATTACCTCAATTGAGTTGTCTGTCTGCTCTTAAGCTCACCAACAATATACCAAAACAGTTATCCCAAGCAGGTTGGAATAACGTCTTTAATTGCTCAATCTAGTAGAACATCACAAAAGCAATTTTCATGATAGTTAAGTAGGTACAACAATCATGAGCAAGCCCCAATAACAATGTTTTTGTGCTCTAATAAAGAAGCATTTCTTGCAGATGCTTCTAATCTTTGTATAAAATAATAACTGATTTAGAAAAAGGCTGCCAACGATAGAAGATGGGGAAAACAATAGCAAGCTTATCTCCATCCATGAGTAAAATCACAAACCTTTTCTGGAAACATAGAAGTATACTTAGTCAATGCTAAAATTGCAGCTTGTTTTTTCTGAGGCTTTTTTTTTGTTACAGAATCAGCAGTTAACCCTGTAACTTTATCAGTTTCAGAAAAAACATCTGACGATTTTTTATTCTTTGAGAGCAGCTCCTCATTGAGGTTCACAACAATCTCTCCACAGTTAATGTCCACATTTCGGACAACAACACCTGCTTCCCTGAATGCAAAAAAGAACATGTTAACACATAAGCAAAAGCAAAAACAAGAGTTACATGATTAAGGGGAGAATATTTGTATGAGACAGAAAGAAAGCCCAAGAGAATGTTATGCAAGAAATAAAATCATTTACCATGATTAACTGACCAACAAATGCAAAAGATGACATGCTGGAATGACTTGGCCACTATAAAGGAAAGTTTCAAAAAGAAAAGAAATACCTATCATGGCCAAATTCACAAGAGAGAGAAAACTCTTCACAGCTAAAAGGAGCAGAAGACTTTTCCATAATGCCAGAGAGTGGCTGAATAGCATGGGCATAAATGGGTAATATATGTAGCTTAACAAACAGATTAGGCTTGGATCCACCATCTTTAGATATATCTACTTGGAGTTCCTTCACCTCAACAGTTGCTTTAGGTGTCTGCATAGTTTCAAGAGACAATTAACTTGAGGAGTATAAAAACTTCAAAATGAAAAGGACAACAGAAAAGAAGATAAAAAAAAAAAAAAACAGAAGTATATATACTGAATCTATGCAAAAATAGGGCATTCAGAGATTGTTGAACCTTCACTAGATAATAAAGCCTACACGACACTAGGTGTCCGAACAAGATCAGATTCTAACAGTACCTTTTGATCAAATGAGCTAACAAAAATGTCTATCAGAATGGTACTCCAACCTAGATCAAGGTTCTAACCTGTGCATCGTGATATTATGCATCCTCAGTGCAGGAACCAACTAAAAGCTATTACCAAATTTCTTATTTGATAACTTACAATCAGAACAAAGGTAGCAATCAAAATCAAATTTGCTGAAATTAAAAAATTATACATTGTCCATCATCACTCTCCCTAGCACCCCATTTAACATTTATTCTAGAACAAAGACACACAGAGACACATCACAAAAGCATTAAAAAGTTATGTGCTGAAATGAATTATAAAAATGGTGAATCATTGCTTATCAAAAAAAACAAAAAAACAAAAGGTGAATCATTATTTAAAAAGAAGAAAAAAAAAGATCAAAGACCAGCTACCTTCAAAACCAAATCTGTAATAGAAACTGACAAAAATCTTGCAATGTTAGCTACAACCATCCACTTTCCCCTGCCTGAAGTGCGAGGTTTCCGGGATTTAGCTTTCTGTGAGCCTTTTGTTGAAGGCCTTAATACAATTTCTAGGTCACAAATTAACACCTGCAGCTTTGGATCCTTAGAAATAATGCCAAACCCAAGTTTAACCAAGGACTGACGTAAACTGAGCTTAATTTCACCCACTAATATGGATTCAATAGCACCCTGAAAATTATCCAAGCAATTAAAATACGATGAACACATGGAACAGGCACATAGGTTTACAAATAGTTGCAGGAACAAATAGCAGGAAATGATGATAAATTAATAAGTACAGAAATAAATTCCGATCATTTAAACCAGATATCCTTCAGGCTTTTCAAAGGGCATTTTTAACTTAAAGATTAATAAACACACACACACACACATATTCCAGTCAATGAAATTCAACTTAAAAGACATAATTAACTCTTGCCCGTGCCTCCTGAGCATCCATTTAGATCTATTCCAATGCAAACCACTCCCCAGCCAAAATAAAAT
>NW_018397260.1:6946387-6952747 GCF_002168275.2 Theobroma umbraticum | reverse complement strand
CTGGATGACCTCCACTTATTAACACAATAATATTTACAGAGTTAAAAGGCACACCTTGCAAAGCCAAATACAGGACAAAGCAATGCATATAAGTTGACAGCACATAAATCAGCCCATCATTGCAATAATATGCCAACTGGCATGCCCCACCATATGGGAGATCAGTACAAAGAACTCCACCCGCAAGACAAAACATCAGAGGAAACTTCAACTTACAAAAGTCCATTCTACTCCCTAAGTGAAATTACTAAATATTATCCTCTCAACCAAAATCTAGTCCCGGGAAAAAAAGTGACATGATAAAAAGAAGAGGAAACAGGAAAGAAAAGAAAAAAACACTTTTCTGGAATTTACTAGGAGACCAGTGTTTTCTATCCAATTCATAAGTACCAATGTTTCCAATTTTAACTGAATTTCCAGACTGAAAACCAGAAAGAGAAGTGTTAGGATTCCATCTACTTAGCCTGCTTCCCCCCTCTTTATATTGAAAGGAAAATAACATAATTTTGGTAAATAATTAAATCATAAAATAACAAAAAACCCAGATGTAAGTAGAATTACTTTTCATTTTCTCCCCTCCCTTTCTCCCATCCTACCATGCAAGTGGAAGAAACATTTATCTTTCCATCCACTTTTCTCTCCTTCCCAATCACATTGAGGAAAAGACAAACTATTATTTCTTCCTGCTTCCATTCCATTGCTCCTAACTTTCAATCTTTTCACTTTTTCATTCTCGCCAACAAGTTAGCTTAATAAGGAAATTGTATAATGCCAGGAGGAAAGAAAATTGTTCAACAATTTAAGGACTCTCTAATTAGTAACTAACAGAGGGTTTAACTTGGTTTTATGAGCACCTGATTTAACAAAACATTGAAAATTGATTCTACCAATTGAAATACAAGAAAAAACCTTATTGAACTTCACCACAACATCTTTCAAGCATTTCCACCCGCCAACACGGAATCCAACAGATGCTCCGACAATCCGGCTTAGAATCCAAGCCAGCAACCTGGAAGCAAATCTGAAAAGGAAAAAGAAACAGTGTACAACAGAAATTTTAGCAATCATTCTTGCATCCTCACTTCAAAGTTCCAACAGAATACGAGCATTAATTAAGAAATTGAAGACAAAAAGTGTAGACAACAACAATTGCGGTCCATAAATATCTCATTGGAATCATTTTGCTCAAAAGAAGCAGAAATGAATCATCGTTTCCAGCAACACATTCGTAGTAATTAAATTAAGCATATCTGAAAGAGCCATATTTTCCAAAATTAGAAACAACGCGCCAAGAAGCACTAACAAATTGCAGCATTAAACTGATAAAAGGATTTCCCATAAAAAAAAAACACGAAATTCAAATACAGAATAATAAAATCCAAATGCATAACCAAAAAGCAGATCAAAATAAAATTTCAGATAAGCTAAACAAAAAGAAGCATGTCGACATTTATATTAATAAATTCAAATACAATAACGGAAAAGTCGAGGGACTTACATGAAAACCATCCACAATGTGATGGAAATCATCAAGAATCCAAAGAGAAACTTGACAGGAGAAGCCGCCATTTTGTTTTCTAGTGGCAAAACTGTAATCCTATGGAACCGTAGAAAATCCGATCAAATTATCCAATTCGAAAAAGAAGACGAAACAGCGGCAACAGTAACAGCCTCTGAACATAATAACATTATGTGGAAACAAGAAGAAAAGGAGAAAAAGATGAGACGAAACCCTAAAAAAATCGAGTGTCTGAAAAATGGAAAGCGATCGGAGGGTTTATGTGAATCAATGAGACCGAGTCTTCGAGGCGCAATCGGAGGAGAGAGTGTTGACATGAAAGAAGATCCGATCCGCGAGGTGCTCGGTGATCAAAAGGTACTGACTGTTCCCTGTTTTTGTTTCAGTTTTTTTTAAAAAAAAATTTGATTTGTCGAGTAGTGTTGGGTGGGATCCGGTGGTGTGAGGGTGCATGGGGAGGTGGCTGTTGGGGGTTTTCTTGCGGAACGTGAATGAGATGTCCCTTTTAAACGACGAACGTGTCCTCGGGAGAAGGGCGAGGGGGCGTCAACGCCTCAACGGTGCGTTTTGTTTGGCTCGGCGTTCTGTTTTTGGTTGTGAGGAGGGATTGCGTGACCTCTCAGCCTCGTGGATTTGTTCCGCGGCTGAATCTGATTGGTCCAACAAGGTATTTAACATTGATGATTATTTTAACTTTTATTTTTCCTACAGAAGGAAAAACAAAATATTTTTCAAAACAAAAAAAAAAACCTAAATGAATGTTTTCCTTCAAATTCAAAGTTAGAAGTAATTTTTGTAATTAATTCAATGACTTTTTTTTTATCACTACTAACAGTATAATCAAACGGAGTTGAGTCGGTATTATATTAAACTTGAATTCAACTCAATTAAAAATCTCAAAATTTAAAGTCAGTTAAATTTTATTTTTTAAGTTCAAATTCATTTGAATAATAATTTTATTAAAATTGATTATTATTAATTTGTATTAAATGAGTTTTTAACAATAAATAATGAATAGAAGAATTTATATAATATTTTCAAGCAGGCATAAAAGTTAAAATATTTTTTTATTCATAAAAACTTCTGCAATAAACATAAAATACACATTATTATTCTTTAAAGGCTTTATGCAAATTGCTTATTTTACGGCGTTCATTACGTTGATGGTCCTCTACCAATTTTAAGGTAGAGCAAACTGCATCGTCCATTGGCGAGCAGTAGCCTCGAAGCTGGCCCGGTTATTCTTGTACTCAGCACCAATCTTAGGCACGAGCGGATCATCTGGGTTTGGATCATTCATCAACGAGCATATTGCTATAATCACAGCCCTTACTTCATATGCCGGAGTCCACTTATCTTTGAATTTAAGAATATCAAGACAAATGCTACCTTGTTCATTAATGTTGGGGTGATAAATCTTAGTTTTGAAGGTAACCTTGGGTGGTGCAAATGGGTAATTGCTTGGCAAGACAATGGATAAATTGAATAAACCCCCTTCGTAAGGAGTACCAGGTTGGCCAAAGATCGTGGCTTGCCACTCGTCAAGGCTGTTCCCAACTAGACCAACACTGCACATATTGTTTATCTCCTTATCCTTCTGAACATTTGCCCACTCCTTTTGTATCCGCTTAGTTCTCGCCGACATGGTTGCTTTGCTTGCTTGGCTACTGGAAAAAAAGAACTATTTCTGTATCTGTTCACTTGCTAATTGTTTGACGAAAGAGGTGAAGAGTTTGGAGACATATATAGGACAAGAAATGGTCATGGACGCAACCAGTTTTAAATGAGAATGTTATTATGACTTTGCATGAACAAATTGATGGAGAATTTAGTACAGGCCATGCACATATAACTTCACGCTCATGCCTTTGAAGACAAAATCATAGTCATGGCATGATCTTGGTAATATTGAAATCTAATCATGAATTATTGTAAGATCTTGTAACTAATCACGAGATTAATGTCAAATCCCCACAAATTTGAGTAGTACTAGTTAAGGTAATTGAATTATTTGTAAATGGCCGGAAAGGCCTTGAAGTCGGGGCCCTTTTGGTACAAAAAAGGCCTGAGGCCCAAATCAGATGTTTAAAGCAATTAATTAAAACCAAACACTAGTTACGGGCCGACAAGCTTTTGCACGAGACCCAGTGTTCGTACCTTATTTTCGTAAGGACCCGAGTGCCCCTGTCGCTTTTCACACCCAGCCCCAGCCGACTTACCCTCCTCTTTCGTATCCTCTGCCCTGGGAGTGGGTACCGGCGCGGTGCGTTCGTGCTTCGTAAATTACGGGTGAATATTGATAGATAAGCCATGGAAGAGACCAATAACACAAAAGGAAGTGAAAGATTAAAGAAGTAAGTAATGTTTGACCAATTTTTTCATTTAGCTTTGTCATCCGAATTATCGTGTATAATTTTGTTTATTTGTTTCTGTTTCAGAGAAGCTAATCAGTTGGCTGCAGTGTTGAAAGAAATGAAGGCAGGGTTAGATGTAGTGACTGCCAAAGTACAAGCTTTAACCGCTAAGGTAGGAAGCTTGGGCAACTCGTCAGTCACAATTTCGTATGACTTTTTTAGTTTTGTTTTGTTTAAATCAGTATTCTCTATTGATTTGGGTGATAGGTGAAAGCTAATAACTTGCCTACTGCGGATGGGATAAGTTATCTGGAAGCCAAGCATTTGTTGCTTCTAAACTATTGTCAATCACTTGTCTATTATTTGCTTCGCAAGGCAAAGGGGTATTCAATTGAGGGACATCCCGTTGTTAGGAGCCTTGTTGAGATTAGGTTGTTTCTGGAAAAGGTCTGTAGGGTTTTTGTTTCTCCTTGTCTGTGTAGTAATTGTCTGATTTCAAGTAGTGGTGAGGATAATTGTTTCTTTTTCTTTTTTGGGTTATTAACAGATTAGACCAATTGACAAGAAACTTCAATACCAAATTCAAAAGCTTACAAGGGTTAGTGGGAGTGCAACACAACAAGAATTGTCAAATGAGAAATCAGATGAACCTCAGAAGACTGAGGATCCATTGAATTATCGCCCGAACCCGGATATGCTTATTAGCAAGACAGATATGATGTCAGAGGTTAGTCTTGCTAAAAATTTCGTCAACTATTTACCTAAAATTGTGATTTTGTTTTGTGTTTAAAGTCTGTGCCTGTGCATTGTAGGATGGTGCTGGTATTTATAGACCGCCCAAATTTGCCCCTGCAGCTGTGGAAGAGGATCATAAGATGTCAAGAGAGGAGAGGAATGCTTTAAGAAGAGAAAAGGAAGCTTTGCGGAAAGCTTCTCAGAGTGCATATATTAGGGAAATGATGGATGATTTAGAAGGAAGGCCTGAAGAGGTCCGTTGGTAGACTGTTTTTGTATCATTACTTGGTTTCAAAGTTTACCTATGAATGCAGCTGATATATTTTTAGCTAATTATTGCAGGTTAGAGAAATTATTGGAACTGAAAGTAGAGAACTGTCTAGATATATGGCAAAAATGGAAAGGCGTGCACAGCAAGAGGAAGAACTTTTCACTCGTGCTCCAGTTACAAAGAAGGACAAAAAGATAGAGAAACACTTAAAGAAGTCAAGAAATGGGTATGCATATTTTCTCCCAGTGTCTATTAGTTTGCAAAATTTGGTGAATTATCTTTCATGCCAAGTATCTAGTGGTTTATATAATTCCCTTGGTTTGACTGTTTATTCCTTGTTTGTATCAGGTTGCTTGGTCTGACTGACAGTTTCTATGATGAAATCAAAACTTTACCATTGGGGGATGTTGCTGGTGATCAACCAACAAGCTTTAGTAACAGTAACAGTGAAATGTGGAAGCTCAAAAAGCGCAAGGTTTGTTGTTTGAATGTTGTGGTTTGTCATCTTTTCATTACCCTAAATTTCCTTAGCTGTTACCATGGCTAAACTGTATCCATCTGCATAGCACCAAAGATAGCTTTTTTTCTTTTTTTGGTGGTATTCTTCAGTCTTATGTTGGGGTTTAAGCTATACATGTAATTTTATAGTTCTGATCACAATGATAGTATTTAGCTTATTGTCTATGAGATCTTATTATAGCCTAATGGCTGCTGTTTTGAGGGTTGGCATGAGGCACCTCCTATATGGAAAGAAGCAAGTGGGATAATCCTCATTGATCTCATTTTTAGACAAGACATGACATGTTAAGATTTAGAAACATATTTAGTTTACCAATCAAATTGTAGCACTATCTTTTTCTAAAACTTTTAGCCGTCTTGCATTTACTTTTAACAAATCAAATATGGCCAAGACTTATATAACATAGAGGCTGACATCTTTTGTATGCTTGCAGAGGAAACATTGACTGGCAACAAACCATATGTACATGCGGAATGGAATTTGAAGTCAGCATGGCAATTTTGCACTCAAGTTTTCTTTTGAGAGCATTTTTTAAATTTATGGTTTGTATGGTGCATCGTAATGAGTTGTTATTTGTTCTTATTCCAGTAGCTGTCAATCAATTAGATCGAAACACAGGATGGGAATATGATTTTTAATGTTCAGTACTAGAATCTTCTGTTACTGCCCTTTTAACTTGTACTTTTGGCCCCTGGCGCCATCTTTTGTTTAGTGTACCTCTTATTTGTTCAACATTAACATATGAAGGAAAGGAAATTTTTGTTCTCTAGCTGATCAGTTTAATGAATCTTACCAAGAGAGAGTCAAGAATGTATAAGGAGTGGAAGCTGTACAAGATAGAATAATTGCAACGGTTAATGGAAAGAGGCTCCCGGTTCTAGGTAATAGGATTATTTTAAAGTAACTCATGCCAGCATCCTCAAAGAGAAAAGAATCATTATTGTACACCATAGCAATTATA
>NW_018397260.1:6820785-6946377 GCF_002168275.2 Theobroma umbraticum | reverse complement strand
AAGGCCTCAAGGCCGTGGGATACTAAGGTGTATGAACGAGGTCATACATTACAATGACTTGGCACTGTGACTTTCCAGAATGAACGAGATCATACATTACAATGACTTGGCACTTTCACTTTCCAGAAGACTCTGTCCCTCGATGGTGAAAAATGGCCGATAAGGTTATAATCTTTAACATGATGAATCATAGTATATACGATGGAACCAGTGTGACGTTGAAATCTCTGATGCCCTTCTTATTTAGTAGTAAGATCAAGCTCTTTTTGAGTCCTCCATAACAGGTTGGGCTATGTTGTATAGAACAAGACCTGACACAAGTATTAAGGTACCAAACAGGAAGAAGGGGCTTAAGCTTGCACCCTCGGGGAGATAAGGCAAAGGAAGGGAGAGAATGTAAATCGAAATAGGCACTGCAAAGTGAACCAGAAAAGGGATCCATTAGTAAAATGCATTTCAAATGGCATAAAATAGATTTGTTTACATGGTACAAAATACACGTTCAGCAAGGTACATGCTATGACTATGCATGCAAGCACGTAATCATTCCATTAATGTGACATGTGAGAGAGAGAGAGAGAGTTGACCTGCCAATGTTACAGCGAGTGAAGAAATAACGGCTGAGGATATTTTCAATAGATTGAGCACCGATATGTTGAACACCATGTTAATAACTATGTAAAGTAATGGCAGCAGTGGAGCCCCCTCACAACCTGGATTGCCAAATGCAACTTGTTATAACCAAATTTTATGGTGAATCTAAGTTACTAGGAGGAAATTGATTGACAAATGAAAGTGTTCGCAGCATGAATGCAAAAAACCTTGAACAGGGATATCAATCATTTTATAGCATTAACGGGAGTTCCAATACAGAGCCACTGGCTAAAAATTCTTCCTACTTTTAAGTGCATAGTTCAAAGAAACCTAGAGTCTAGTAATGAAGAGAACTACATCTTGAAGGAAAACAGTTCGCGGAAAAACATATTATTCAAGTCCTGAAATTTTATGCACCAATAGAGATGTTAATATCACTTCAACTTAAGTGAATTGCCTTAACTATTGTCAAGTCCAATACTGGGGCACTTACAGTGAAAGCAGATAGGATGGAAATTGGTGAAATACTAGATTTTGATTCAATAACTAAGTCTGAAATATGTAAAAGATGAAGCTAGATGGTAACTTTGTGGTGCGAAGGGCCAATTACTGCTCAGATTTAGAATTTACATCAAGCTGCTTATTCACAATCCAAATCCTATAGTGCTGAGTTTAGAAGTTTTTGTATCTTACCAAAAAAATCTACAGGAATAGGGTTTAAAACAAAAAAAGCAATACATCCATCATTGCATTAACTAAAATGTAAGAACTTGCCTGATGTACCAGCTCCAGTTTTCAGAAAGCATGCAGCCCCACTTTTTAAATATGAAGGAAGTTCTGAAAATGGTATGCCTTTCAAATTTGACAGAAAAGGCAGCAAAAGAAGCACAAAGAGAGCCTACAAGTTCAAGGAAACATCAAAATTCAACATAAAACATGTTAAAATCCAGTATTAAGGTCCCATGGTCAACAAGCATAAATTGAAATTACAAAATGTTAAAGATACTTGATGAAGATTGTAACAGCTTAAAATCTAAGATATCTGTTCGATTTGAGAACCATTTTTTTAGTAATGAACATCCATTATCACTAAACTTGATGCATAGAGCAGTTGAATCAGGTTCAGAATTGCTCTGGATTTTTGAACTATCTAAGATCTGCACTAAATGAACTTTTTCCAGGTGGGAATACTTTTCCCTTTCAATTTCCTTTTTTAGTTTAAAGAAGGGAAGAGCATGGATAGTGCTTGGTTATCTTTCATGGTAAGTTACTGTAAATATGGAAAAATTAATAGAAACATTAAAATCACCCTATCAAACTTAGATAAGGCAGAAAATAAATCCATTGTTGTACCATTAGAGTGGCCCCATCAAAAACATTCCTAAGATGGTATTTGAGCAAGATTGGTTCAATTATTTGTATAAATGAAGAACCATACAGCATGCATCAATAGGACTATAAAATAAACACAAGATTTTATAGCACTACATGAAACATACCTGAAATCCAGATCCAAATGAATTGACAACAAATATATCAAGTGACTTCCCCTGCGCATGAATTGATGGTAAAGTTTGAGCATAAATAAGAAAATAAACATGCCAACCTAATATGGAAAGCTAGTGGCAGAAAGGGCATACCTTGAGTCGCTTTGCAGCATCAATAAAAACAAATTCCTGTTTGAAGACAGATAAAAATGTTGTTGACCTTTTGCTCATACAATTCCATTAGAAATTATGAAAGATAGGAATTGCTTGAACCTTAATAATAGATGCACCAGCTTGAAAAGCTGCTGATGCTATCATCACTCCTGGCCACATAAGCTCAACTCCAGAGAGCATCTGGTCAGTATCAGAACCACTACAATTACAAAAGATTCAAACTACCATCAGATCTTACCCTAATGCAAGTAGCTATAATAAATCATAAATGTCTATATGGGGAACTCAAATCCTCAATGTGACAAGAATAATAGTATTGATTTCAGCTACATTTCTGCAATAGTCTTGACGAAGCAGTGCCCTAACAGAATTTATGTACTTTCCTAACCTTCAGCACTTTCACAAAAAGTGCTCTTATTTAAGAAGTGAACCTTTTCACTTGTGTTTGGCAGCCAAGTCAGATAATGACTCCTACAAGTAACAAAGATTTCCTTTATTCCAAAATCAAAATCTTGAGGTTCACCTCAGGCATTTTGAGCTGCTATGCCAAAGTGCAAGAAAATTAATTATGCTAATTGGAAGATTTGTACAGTCATTTCCTTTTCAGTAGCTTAAGGTATTAGGGAAATTTGTGTCAACAATATTACAATAACATACCAAGTGTCCATTAGTAGGTTAATTTCTGCTCAATAAAAATATATACAGACCATTTCAAATAAAGAAAAAGAAATTAAAGAAATAAATATTATTTTTCAATCTTAAGCGCCAAATAGTTACTGGCAGTGCCTCTTATGAGATATATACTAGAAGCTGTTCTACCACTTTGCATTGTGGCAACCTACATGAGATTGAAATACTTCAACAAACCCACAGCTAGGGTTCTTAGCAACAAAGTAGAAAAGATAACATACCTTGCAACAGCCACCACTACACCTATTGCTACAAGCAAGCAGCCGGCGATTTGGTTAATCGTATACTTCCTCCCCAATAGAATGGTTGAAAACGCTAGCTGCCACACTAAAAAGGTCTACAAAATAATAAAATTACAATTTCAATTCCTTTTTCCGAGAATAAATTATATTGTTAAACATCACATAAATTAACTATGAATGTTTAATCTTAAATTCAATAAGGGAAATTCTTTTGCATAATCCTTTACATTTCCGAACAAGTAGATTTACGGCAGGCATATTCTATCACAGGAAAAAAGGATGGGAAATAAAACCTGATTCAGTATCGGAATGGCCGGTCCTGGAAGCATTGCTGTAGAGATTAAAAAATAAATAAACGGTAAATGAAAAAATTAGCCAAAAGCAAAAGTCTTCAAAACAAAACATTATAGAATTGCATTTTTTGCATCTCAATTCATAAAAATGAATTCTTGAGCAGCTCTTTTGTAATTAACATTGTAAATTTACAGATCTAAAATTCTAATCAACGGTTCAAAAAGTTTGCACCTGCGGAAGCCATTCCACTGGCGACTCCAAGAGCTTCTAGAATACCAATGGCTATGAATCGTGATTTAGGCAACCCTAACATTTCATTAGTCACAATCCCCGCCCGGTATCGGACAAACAGAATCGAAAAATAAATCACCACGTACCTACATTTTTCAAATTAATTTTAAATTTTTTTCTCTTAGAAGAAATTAAAAATAAATTGAAGTAGAAAAGAATAGGAAAAAGGTTTACCCAAAAGTGGTAAGTTGAGCTAAAAAGAAAGGGTATTCTTTCATGGGAACGAGTGCGAGCTTGTAGAGAACGCGATTAGCAACGGCTAATGCGACAGTCACCGCGGAGGTGATTGTGAGTAGTTTAGCATCAGGATCGGGGTTCGGAGTTTTGCTTGAGGCGCGAACTATGAGATTAGGGCGGATGATGGGGGAGTTATTGCGTGGAACTTTGGTGATACTACGGGTGAGATTGAGATTGAGATTCCGGGGGAATGGAGAACGGTTTTGAGGGAGTGACATTGAGATGAGATAGTGAAGCTTAGCTGAATTGGAGTTGAGGAGGGAGTAGGTTCGGCAACGGGAGAGAACGGAACGGAACGACGACGTGGCGGGGAACGACATTGTAAGGAAGAAAAGTTGACTGAAGAAGAGGAGAGGGGGGGAGGAGCCAGTGAAGGATTTTGAAACTACTGGCTCTGTTTGGCTACGGGCGGAAACGATGGTCCGTCTATGAGTGTATTGTTTTGGAGCAGAAGTCTTGTGGTACCAAACACGCAATTCAATTATTTGCCATTTTGCTCTTTATAGAATGTCTTGTATAACATCTAGAGCTTATATAGTGTATATACACACACCAAAGAGAGGTTATATTTTAGAGACCTTTAATTGTAAAACAAATAAATAATAGAACCTTTTATAATTAAATATAATTAAATAATAGTGATAGAAATATTAACTCAATAATAACCTAGGAATATCAAAAGGAGGGTGAATTTAATTTAAAAATAAGTTTAATAAATTTAATATTTAATAAAGGTAAATTTGAATATAAGGTTCTCAAATTTATTTTCACTTTAAAATATATCAAAAGTAATTTGATACACAAATCAACAAATAAGTAAGTTGTAAACAAACTTTCAAAAATTCTTAACAAGTTAAGGAGTTTAATCCATTGTGAACAAATGCTTTTTAAAAGGTTTAAATATAACCTTTTCAACAATATTTTTAAGGCCAAGATTTAATCTTTATATCTTTCAAAGATTGGCCACAATCTCTAAATTCTATCTTTTAATGTTTTTTTCTCTCTTACAAGTTATAGCAAAGATATTTTTACAAGGAGAATTTTGCTCTTAAGTACAATATGGAAAGAGTATAATTGGTATAAGGATATACACAAAGAATATAAATGAAATTGCTTGTACAAAAGAAAAAAAAATTATATTATATAATTATGTGAATTTAGGCTTCATGTAATTTTTTTAAATTAAATCTTTATACTTTTTCAATTTGTTAATTTTAATCTAAAACTAACACTATTAAATTTTCAATATATTAAAGTGATATTTTAATTAAGTTGGTTAACTATTTTGTTGACGTAATATAATCATAATGAAATGGCATTGGTGGGATTAACAACAAGTTTATACTATATGGTGAAATGTTGATATAAATATGAATAGACAAAAATCCTCCATATTTTAACTCAAAACACTTTAATCTTAAATTAAATAAAATTAATAAAACATTAAAAGAGAAAAAAAAAAAAGAGAGAAGAAGACCATAAACAGGACCAGGAAATCTGCAAAAGACAACTAGAGGCCCAAGCACACCAGAAAGAAGAAAAAGGCCAGCCTTGCAACTATCACAACGATTCCAAAATAGTGAGTGCACAAGCATAACAGAAGAAATCCAAACAACCATAATATCACGAATCATCAAAACCCAGTAAACATCAACCATGGAGAGGTTAGAATAATGCAGGGAAAATGCGTTACATTTATCTTTACTTCTTTACCCAATCTCAGGTAAAGCTCAATCTTAATAAAAAGAAATATTGAATATTGGGTTTTGTCAATGAGATATTCTTACAATATTAGAAAAGAGATTGAAACATCAAATTCTAGCATTTTGTGAGATGAGTCAAATGACTCAATTTTAATTCGGTTGTTAGGTTTGTTTTTTCCTGTTTTTTTTTTTTTTGTTAATTTCATTTAATTAGGGTTAGAGTGTTTTAGATTAAAATTTGAAGGTTTTGTCCATTAAAATTTTCATCATGTCATTAAGTGTAACATTAATATAAATTCGATAATTCAATTAATACTTTATCATCATGATTATGTTTAGTTAATATATAATCAATATCACATTAATTTAATTAAAATATTATATTAACGTATTTAATGAAATAAATTTAACAGCATTAATTTCGGTTAAAAAATATAAAAATTTGATTTACATAAATTATTATAAAAAGATTAAATTTATATTTTTTTAACATATAGAAATTGAATATATAATTTAATTAAAAAATACATCTGTGCACCATTAACCGAAAATCTATTGAAATGATTTGGGGTTAAGCAAAATCTGACTTGAAAGCAAGGATGGGCTTATATTTTTGACCCATGAACATTCTAAATTCCCAGCTGATCAATAGCAGGAACATTCCAGAAGAAGGTGCGAGTCCTAGAAATGTGGTCAGAAACGGGCCCGGGAAAACCCAACTTATTGGCCAAGCAACAATCGCATTGTGCCACAGCAGCCTATATATATGCTCCCTTCAAATTTTCGCAACCTCTACCCAGCGTACAATTTTATGCCTGTGAAACCCACTTCCTCTGTTAGTGTTTAAGCTCTTCCTATTCGAATTCTTCTAATTACCAGCTTCGAAACAATGCCTCGCCGAAATTCTGCAGGTGAGAACTCGACCCGAATATGACTCGGTCTTAGCCATAGTTATTTGATTCCCGTTTAGTTTCTCCTCACGATGTTTCCTTTTTCTGCGATCCATTAGTTTTTCGTTTAAGAAAAGAGAAATGGAAATTTTCATTGTATTGTTATGATTTATGCTATAATTCCCGTGCATTTACATTTAAGAGTCCCTATTTTTGATGAATAATCGCTTCTTAGTATTCCATCTCTTCGTTTAGGAGTTTTCTCTGACAAATTTATTTGATTAAGTAAGTTTTGTCATGATACAAAAGATAAGAGTTAGGTATTTCGTTTGGTTTAGGCTAGTTTTGCTTTTAGCTTCATATTTGTGTTGATTTCGTGTTCATTTGGGGGAAGGGGGATTCAAAAGGTGCAGGGAGAGCTGTAAACTGGGGTGATTTATACCCGTTGTTATGCATTAGCGGTTGTGAAATTTTGGTAATATTCTTTAAGAGAATCAATTTTTGCGGACATTGGACGCACATTGCATTTTTCATTTGATTTTTGACTTATTGTTTGCATCATTCCCCCTTTTTCCAGTAGTTGTAGCACTGTAATTGACACAGACGGTGATCTTAAGCAGAAATTTTGATTTTGCAGGAAGGTCAGCTCCACGCCCTGCTGCCTCTGCACCATCCCATAATCCTCCGCTGCAACCTGGTAATTTTTATTTTATTGATGTAATATCTTTTCCATATCACGAGGACTGCACTCAATAAATAACTTCATCCGTAGTGCTTATTTCTCTCGCTAATTAATTATTTATTAAGGAAATTCAATAAGAACAGGGGTGAAGAGATGGCGAATTAGTAGAGCATATCCATTTTAATTTGCTTAGAATTTGGTATTTCAAGTGAATTTTTTTGAAATATTGTTTTTATAGTGTTTTTTATGAAGTGATGTTTATTTACTTTGGTAAAATAAATTGGTTATTGTTTGTTGCAGCTGCTTCTGCCCCTCCACCAGCACCTGGGCTTGGTGGAAGTGGATCTGTGGCCGGAGGAATTGGTGCTACTATTGCAGATGGTTAGTCAAAAGCTATTTTTTGTTAGTATTAGTAATTTTTTTATAGGCTATTGACATTCAATGGACTGTTTTTATTTTTCTTCTTTGTCTATGTGTAGGTTTGGCATGGGGTACTGGCACTGCTATGGCTCACAGGGCTGTTGATTCCATTTTTGGCCCTCGGGTCGTCAAACACGAGACTGTTGCTTCATCAGAACCAGCTGCTGCTGCTCCTGCACCAAACATGAACAGTCTTGCAAACTCTGATGCTTGTGGCAGTCAATCCAAAGCTCTAAGTGATGTATGAATCTTTTCATCCCATGTGTTTTTCATCTAATAGTCCTTGGTTTTGAGTGATGCTCCTGCATGTTGAGAGTAAAGTTTGCTGGTTGTTGTGCATTTTAATTCTACTTTCCAGACTAATGCTTCTTATTTTGCTTGCAGTGTCTGAGCAGCTATGGAAGTGATATCAGCAAATGCCAATTCTACATGGATATGCTGCAGGAATGCCGCAGGAGCTCTGGTGCATTATTGGGTGGTGCTTGATGCTCAACATCTCTCTAGTCAATAAGTAGTTTGAATAGGGTGTCTTGTTATTGGTGCACGGCATGAATTTGCTGGTGGAACTTGGCACCATGTATTAGTAAATAAGTCTCACAGAGCAACCAATTCCGGTAGACTTTCCATCCAAAAGTTCACATCCTGGCTTATCTTATATTCTACACTTCTCCTTGATGAAGCTTTATACCTTCTTTTTTATTTTGGGTTTATGCCCTAATCTTACTGCGATGGTTTGTAATTTTATTAGTTGTTTGCAAGATTAGCTGAAACTTTTTTTTGATCACTACCCGTAAAAACGAGCTTAAGCTAAAAATTGTATTAGTATTATACATGTACACCTTCTAAGGCCGTAGTCTAGTCAGTATCATGGAAAATGCTTCCTTGTTCAACAGGCAAAGTCACTAATTTAAAGACAAAAACAAGAATATGGCGTTTAATATTAGATAAAAGCGTTAATTCAAATAAAGAAGTAAGATCATGGTTTAATTAAAGCTTGTTGTGCAACTTACATACTCTTTTTGTTTAGCATTTTAGTACATTTTAATCACGTTGCAGTAACTAATTATCCAATTTTTATTTCCTTCTTTAAAAAATTAAACACTGATATATCTTCCCGTGATCCAAAGGAGAAGAGTACATCTTCTTACGGTGCACTTGCCCTTTCCTTAAGAAACGACCATAAAAATTACCAGTGTTCATCTTTGCGAGCGAACATGCTTTGGTCAATGCTTCAACTAACGTAGTTGATATACCTGAATATCTGTCTGATCATGCGACTCAAATGAGAACGCTTGAACTCAGCATCGCCGCGGCTAATTCGATTGACGATTGGTCCTCACTTCGGCGGGTAACACTTTTCCACCAAACCCGATATTTTATTTTAATTTGGTTTGACCACAATCGACTACCAGTTTTCCCCAACTCTGTTCTCTCGTAAACCGAAAAACCCACTTCAAAAAATGTCAGTAAAAGGAAATTTCTTAGGCTCTACCTCTTCAAAATGCTGAAAAGGAGCGAAAGAGAACATCCAGAAGTGAAGTTGAACAAATGGGTATTTGCAAAGTTTTTCTCGAGCTCTTAGCAAGTATCTTAACTGTTCTCTGTTGGTACGCAATTGGTGTTTTCTTCTCTTTTTCTCTGTTTTCTCTTTGTCAATTTTTTATTGTCTTTAAACTTTCTGTAATGCGATAAGATGCTAGATTTGATTACTTTTCTGATTTAAGCTTTCTCCAAAGCTTATTAAGTATTTGCCTCAGATTCTCTAACCGATGCTTTATTAAATTCGTATCGATCTGCAGGCCTTCATTCACTTTAATTTATCCCTTGTGAGTAGCTATCGTCTTGATTTTTCTCATTACATCTTGATATACTGAATGCGGGTTTTATTTCTATATTGAGTGGGATTTAGCATCTGTGCAGATGATTTTCTCTTCTTCTTTTTTTCCTGTTTAAATTGCAGATATGTTTCAATTCGGACGGTGGAGAATAATTCTTCCTTCAAAAGTCAGCAATGTCTGACATACTGGGTTCTGTTTGCTTTGATCACAATGGTGGAGCTGACGCTTGGGAAGTTTTTGAATTGGTAATTTGGGCTTTTAGAGTTGCGATTGGTAGTTTACATTGTTTAATCATGTTTTGGCTTTGTTTTTGTAGTTCAACTTGGAAATTTATGAGCTTATTATATAATTTGATGGAACTAGTAAGAGTTGAAACCTGCCACTAGCGTCCATGTTTGCATATGTTGGTCTTGGTGTTTGCTAGAATTTTCTCACTGAATTTTGTGCTTGGGTTTTGTTTTTATCATGGCAGGTTTCCTTTTTGGCCCTATGCAAAGGGTGTTGCCACCATATTGCTGGTCACGCCTTACTTTGGTGGTGCTTCTTATGTCTTCAAGCATTTAATCAGACCTTATTTTAGTGAGAAAATATGGTACATCCTGTTCTTGCCAAAGAAGAAGGACATCGTATCCGAAGCACAGAATGGCATCCTTGATGATGCTGATACAAGCAGACTCAAGAACGGGCCAAAATTGGAGAAACTAATTATCAATGGCGAGGTAGGTTTATACATTGATGATTTTAGGATAGATCATAAGCTCAACAAATCACAACACTGGGCATCTGCAAAGGGAAGTTCTATGTAAAAATGTGCTAATAAATTACTGAATTGGGAAAAGGACGCAAAGATTTTTTTCCCAGTCCTTATCAACTTCCTTCTTTAATTCATAGGAGTTTCATAGTTTGTTTGTCAGTCGTCAGCTTGATTTTGATTAAATCAGGTTGTCATGAGTTCATATGGAATTCCTTTTCCTTTTTGTGTTTCTCTATGCCAGGGAAATTTTGATCGTAGTTCTGACAAAAAAGAGGTGAATTCTACTTGGTTAACCAATCCAAAGAGAGTTCAAAAGGAATGGAGCTGTGTACTTTGTCTGATAAGTGCTTCAAGTGAAAAATGTTTAAAGAAACACTTTCGAGGGAAGAAACACAAAACCAAGGAAGATGAGCTCAGAGCAGACGCACTGGCATTGAGGGCCACTTGTAAGTTATCTTCAGTGTCAAAGAAAGCTGGGAGGGTTGTTTTTCTCAGAAACCTGAACATTGAAAGCCTTCTAAATCCTGTCACCAGGTCAATTAGATGGTGTAGATGGAAGAAGCCAAAGATAGGATGCATAAAATTAAATACAGATGGATCTGTAGATCCAGAAAATGCAGGTTTTGGTGGTTTGCTTCGCGATTATAAGGGTGATCCGTTATGTGCTTTTGTCTCTAAAGCTCCTCAAGATGATATTTTCTTGGTTGAACTATGGGCAATTTGGAGGGGTCTTGTTCTTGCTTCAGGTTTAGGTATTAAAGTAATATGGGTTGAATCTGATTCGATGAGCGTTGTGAAAACCATTAACCGAGAGCAGTGTTATGGTGCAAAGTGTAGTCGCTGTTTGAAGCAAATCTGGAAGCTTCTAACTAAGTTTGACAATTATGGGGTTACTCATTCATGGCGGGAAACTAATAAAGCAGCTGATCATCTTTCAAGGATGGTTCTCAGGGAAAGTGATGCAGTCTTGTGGCCTGTTGACTTTCCTGATAGCCTTAACAATATTATCAAGGATGATGCAAGGGGCAAGATTTACTTTAGACGTTAGCATCTGATATTGACTTTATAACCAAAAGAATGGGGAAAAAATATGAAGATGATTTGAGGTCGTTCAGCTTTGGTGTAGGGTAGTAATTAGAACACGTGGTGTTGTATAAGATTTCTTAGATGGTTTGTTCTTGCATTTGGAGTATAGGATTTAAACTCTGGTGAGTTCTCAAACTCCGGGAAGACCTTTACCTTGTGAGATACTGACTGCTTAGGTGCCTGTGGCAACTCGTGATCAGGAACCAAGAAAACTTGCACATTTCAACCGGAGGCAGTAAGGCACCCATTTGAAGTCTCAAGTTCTTACTATCATGGAAATCACGGTCGGGCCCGAGTTCTTGGTCTTGTACGTTTCGTCAATTGGTCATGTACATTCTCCTTGACCAATATGAACCCTTCTATATGTATATTGGTGGCTTCATGACATAATAACATACTTTAGAAAAGTAAGCATTCTTTTGTTAAGCAAAGGTAGGTTTTTATTTATAAATCTAATATTCACATTATCTTATCTTTTTATCGATATAAGATTCGTAATATTTTATTTCATTTAATTATGAAACACTTTCATAGTATTGTTTAATTGAATCAATCGTGCAATCTCTTTTACTCATAGAATAGAGATATTATACTTTGATTCAAATTTATTTTAATTTTAATATTTTTTATAAGGGGTTTCATATTAATAAAGAATTAAATCTGTTTTGATATTATTTATTACGAGTTCATGTTTTCATTTCACATATTCAATCTAAAAGATATATGAAAGTAAGTTTTTATTTATGAATTTAAATTTATTTATTTATTTTTAATATAAAAATCGTGACATTTGGACAAAATCATTTTTAATAGCTCTTGGTTTGAGTTCTACGTTCTTGGGCTGGATCAAGTTTGAAGCAAGAGTTTAACCAAGAAAAATGGAAATAGGATAATCATTTTGGACCACCCATCGATCGGAGAATATCTCAGGAGCCGGCCCACAATGTGACCCACCAGGAGCCTCAAGGCCTCAAGTGAAAGAGTAACGGCCTACAAAGTTAAAATTCAAATGCCGTTTAGCAAATTTAAATTTCGAAGCAATTAAGGCAATGATCTCTTACAACTTAGAGTAGTCGGCACAAGTCAAAAGCAGAGAACAAGAAACAAAGCAAGATTCAAAAAACAGCTCCTCTGCGACACTGCGAGTTCCTTCCCTCTCTTTTTGTTGGTCGCTCTCCGTCATGGCGGAATCTCGATTCCCTAACTCTTATCTCGAACACTCCAAATTCCTAAGCCCAAATTCTAGGCCTTGCAGTTTCTCAAACTGCGAAGAAAATCCCGAAAATAACATGAATACTGAATACGACAATGTACACGAAGATGAATTCGATTCAGCACTGTGCATTTCTGGTTCAAGATTGATTAAATCTGGTTGTATAAGCTCCCAAAACACAGGTTTTTTTCTTTTTCTAATTTACACTCATTCTCCTTTTCGTCAATTCTTGTTTCTTTATGTACCTTAGTCCGAGTTTAATGTTCATTTTTGTCTTTTGATTCTCTTTGGCTGCAATGAAGAAAATGCAAGTTAATATGCGAAACCAAGAATCTCTAGATCTTTAGAATTTCTTTTCATATCAATTTGCTAAAATTGTCAGTTAGTTGCTGTAAAACAGGAAGAAGATAAAACTTCAAAATTCTTTTTGTTTAGTTCTCTTTTTTATTTTTAAATTACTGTTTAGGGAGGATTCTCGCATGTGGATAACGGTTGAATTCAAAAAAGATTTATTATTAATTTAAATGTAGAATTCACTGTTTTGTTTTGATCCAGACAATGCTGTAATGTTTTTAAATGCTGGAGGTGGGACTGTAAAGAAAGAAGGAACGCGCACAATCGATGTTTGTGGTGATAGCTTTTTCGAAGGAGGGGATGTCTTGAGAACCGGTGAAAGCATAAATGATGGCGGCGATATTCCATCGATTTATCAATCGGCACGTTTTGGAAACTTCACTTATCGCTTCAATGATTTTTCCCCGGGTGACTATTTGGTTGATCTTCATTTCGCAGAAATAGTAAACACCAATGGTCCTAAAGGAATGAGAGTTTTTGATGTCTTCATTCAAGGAGACAAGGCAAGTGAATTTGAATAAGACTTTGATGCATAAAGTTGTTTGGTTCATTGATTTTGATGAAGTGCTGTTTTTTTGTCCCAAAAATGTCAGGTATTGTCTGAACTTGATATATACTCTATTGTTGGAGCAAACAAGCCGTTACAAGTGGTGGATATTAGAGTTTCAGTGGGAGAGGACAGGGTGATCGTTATAAAGTTTGAAAGAGTTTGTGGAAGCCCAATAGTTAATGGGATTTGCATAAAACGGGCAACAGAATTACCTGGTATCTTCCTTCCTTCATGTTAGTTTGCTATATTTATGAATATTTCCCGGGGAGACTTCCTGGTTTGCTTATTTATTTTTCTTCTGTAGTGGATAAAGCATCTCAAGTGAAATGCGATAATTTAGTATGTAACAATTGTGCTGCTGAAATGGAAATTTCATCACCTCAGGTTAGACTGGAACCTTTCGATTGAGACCTTGAAGTGTAAAAGATTTTTTCGTAATCATTTATTTTATATTCATGTGGTTTGCAGAAGAAACATATGAGGATGAAATTTACAGCAAATTATGAAAAGAAGATACAAGAGCTGAAGAATCTGTGCCAGCTGAAGACAGATGAATGCTATGAGGCTTGGATGTCATTAACAGCTACAAATGAGCAACTAGAGAAGGTCAGGATGGAACTTGACAACAAGTTCTTCCAAAATATGTATTTAGGTAAGCAGAGGTTTAGCTGAATGTCTTGATGTGAAAGGACAATTGAGGGAGTGGAGGTTGCTAATGTGATTAAAAAAGAACCTATGAAAATATAAGAGCCATTCTTTTTGCTAGAAAACTGAAACTCTTCTAACCATGCCTAATGTTGATACAGATCAAACCTTGGAAAGACAAACTGCGAAGCTGAAGGATGTTTCTTCTAAATATAAATGTGATAAGAGATTTTGGATTGCTTCGATCGACGAGTTGGAGAGAAAAATAAAGGTAAACTATATTTTTTTGTCTACAAATTGTATAAATCTTCTTGACACCTGCTCAAACATCAAAGGGGCTTTCATATCCACTGATCCATTGCAGACCATGAAGCAAGAGCATTCTCAGCTCTCTAATAAGGCTCATGAGTGTGCTGATTCAATTCCACAATTAAGCAAGATGATATTTGCAGTTCAAGCATTGGGTGAGTATGCATTACGAAGCAACTAATTTTTTCGTAAAAGCCTCTATACCTAATAATTATCTGAACTGCAGTTGCACAGTGTGAAGATTTAAAATTGAAGTTCAATGAGGAGCAGGCGGTGAGGAGAAAGCTGCATAACCAGATAGAGGAAGCAAAAGGCATGTTTTGATGTTTAAAACTTTTGCATTTTACTTTTCATATTTGAATTGTAAAGTGAACTGACCCAAGCTTGCTTATATAATCATAATTTTCAGGAAACATTAGAGTGTTCTGTAGGTGCCGTCCATTAAGTAAGGGGGAGGCTTCAGCTGGGTATGCAACAGTTGTAGATTTTACTGCAGCTAAGGATGGAGATATGGGGATACTTACAGGCAGCTCGATGAAGAAAAATTTCAAATTTGATCGAGTTTATACACCTAAGGATGATCAAGGTTAAGACCTCTAAATAGGCTCTCTAAATAACAAAACTAAAGAATTAAAGGCACCAAACTTTTCTGTCAAGCGTACCTCACCCAAATTCACAGTATATTTAATAACAAAAAGAACAGTGAATACTATAAATAGATTTTCTTTAGCTTAATTTTTTTTTAGTATTTTAGGAAATATATCCCAACAGGTCAGATTATTTTTCCTCCTTTGGCTATCTCTCCAGCTGAAATGTCATTTATTGCTTTTTATTACCTGTTGGGAAATCTGGAAATTGCATGCTTCAGTATCATTGATTTTCTGACTGTGTAGGTTTGTAGCAAAATAAAAAAAATCTTAACCAAATTAATTTGTTAATCCCATTAGTTTGACTGGGTTTTTGTCAAAGGCTGAAGGATCTTTGAAGATGCAATAACTCATGGAATTGATTTGCAGCGGAGAATAAGGAAAAAAAAAAGTATTTTAATTCAAATTATTTTCTGCTGGTACAGTTGATGTGTTTGCAGATGCTTCCCCTATGGTAACGTCAGTGTTAGATGGCTACAATGTTTGTATATTTGCATATGGGCAGACAGGGACAGGGAAGACTTTTACCATGGAAGGTACAGAGCAAAATCGAGGAGTGAACTATAGAACCTTAGAGCAGTTGTTTGAAATTGTTGATGAGCGGAAAGAAACTTATACATACAGTATATTTGTTAGTGTGCTTGAAGTCTACAATGAGCAAATTAGAGACTTGCTTGCAACTGCGCCAACTTCAAAAAAGTAAAGTCAAAATCTTATTCATACAATGCAATTAGTTTCAGCTCGGTGTATTTTTGTCATAACTGTAGGCATTACTATTGATTGGATCTGCTCTATGTTTTAGGCTGGAGATAAGGCAGGCTTCAGAGGGGTTTCATCATGTGCCTGGGATAGTGGAAGCCAAAGTTGAAAATATTAAGGAGGTTTGGAATGTTCTGCAGGCTGGAAACAGTGCAAGAGCTGTAGGGTCAAATAATGTGAATGAGCATAGTAGCCGATCTCATTGGTTAGTATCGCCAAGAACCTTTTTGTTATGAGTAGCTTTGGTTTTCGCTTGAGGCAGAAAGCAAATTAGTGGTCTTTGCTACAGTATGCTATGGTCTCTGTTATAACCATTTTCATATTTGTTTTAATTGCAAATGTTGTTCCTGTTCTCTCAATCTGTATAAAATGATAAGAGGAAAGAGTTTGTATGTTATAGAAGACAATGTTGGTTTCATATATCTATTGTTTTTGTAGCATGCTCTGCATATTGGTAAGAGCAAAGAATTTGATCAGTGGTGAATGCACCAAGAGCAAGCTATGGCTTGTGGATTTGGCCGGTAGTGAAAGGCTAGCAAAAACTGAGGTGCAAGGAGAACGGCTCAAGGAAGCCCAAAACATCAACAGATCACTTTCCGCTTTAGGAGATGTGATTTCTGCTTTGGCAACCAAAAGCATCCACATCCCATATAGGTTTGCTATTCATCTCGATGTATTCCAGATGTCTATTGCTGTTTTCAAGTATTCAGATATTTATCTAGTGGGTTTTGCAGGAATTCCAAGCTCACACATCTACTCCAAGATTCCTTAGGTAGGCAGTCATATGTTGATGGGTCTTATTTGAATATCCTATTAGTCAACTGTGAAAATGTTCAAGTTTAGACTCCTAAAAAAATCGAGGTTATTTGCTCTTGTATGTATGAGCACATTTACAACAGTGCTCAGAGTTCGCAAGTGAATGCTTTTATATGGAATATGGTGCACTTGCAACGATGACAAGTTATTAATTTTGTTATCATATGAAGGGAACAAAAGCATTAAATATCTGCCATTTTTAAAAGCCTGTATTCATCTGCTGTAGGGGGTGACTCTAAAACCTTGATGTTTGTACAAATCAGCCCTTCAGAGCAGGACTTAGGTGAGACCCTAAGTTCTTTAAATTTTGCAAGTCGGGTTCGAGGGGTTGAGTTGGGTCTGGTAAAGAAGCAGGTTGACACTGCTGAGCTTCAAAAGTTGAAACAAATGGTAAGCTCATTGATGGTTTATTTAAATTACAGAATCAAGCACAAAACAAGCATGTTGAAGTGGATTTCTTTCCATACTTGAGCCTGAACGTGTGGTGTACCTTTTTTCCCTGATATTCCTCATGAACTATTGAAGCTTGATAAAGCAAAGCAAGAATTGAGATTAAAAGACGAAGCTCTAAGAAAGTCAGAAGAGAACTATCACAACTTAGAGGGTAAAGCCAAAGGTAGGGATCAGCTTTGCAAAATCCAAGAAGAAAAGCTTAATGAGCTTGAAGACCAACTTGCATCCAAGACAGAGTTATGTAGACAACTAGAGAGGCAGTTATTGCAACTTTCAGAAAGAATGATGGAGAAGGAAGAAATTTGCTCAAATTTTCAGCTGAAGGTTGATGTCAATTGAATAAGCTAGGTTTTGTATCCTTTTAGTTTTTTTGTTCTAAGTAACTGTATGCGACGTTTGACTTGTATTGCCACCACAGGTTGAGGCGGCAGAGAACAAACTGAAAGAGTGTGAGCAGACAGTGTCCTTGACTCTACAGCGCAAGGTTTTCTGCTTTCAATGAAACTTTGACATTTTAACTTTATTGACAAATTGTTAAATTTGATATATACTTAAGCATATGGCCAACTTGGCAAGAATATTAATTTATCAGTGTCACCAAGGGATGATGCATTGGGGGAAAGAAGAAAGAGTGTCCAAAAGATTGTTATACATATAAAGTTAAGAGGCTCAAAGTTGCATTTTTAAATTGATTGTTTGTATTACTTGTCACAGGTCAAGCAGCTTGAGGGCATATTGAAAGAGAGAACAGGGGAGTTTGAGCTTCATTCAGGGAGGCTACAGCAAAAGGTGATTGTAACCAATGAAAATTTTGACTTGCTAGCATCATTTTCTTTTGTACATTGTTTTTTACTTCAACAATTATTGGTAATTGCTGTTATTGATGCCATTAGATATATACATACCATTGTGCCAACTCCGGACTCCTTTCTGATAAAATTTTCTAATGGTAAACAAATACAGCGAAGAGTGGTTGGTGGAAACCAAATTTGGTAATTCATTGATAAAGCAAATAGCCATAAAACCTTTTTTTTTCCTTTGATTGGCATTCCTGAAAGAATCCTGTCTGGCATTGGACATGATATAAAAAATAGAAATCATTTGTCTCTTTTCTGTTGATGCAGGTTAAAGAACTTGAGAACAAGCTGAAAATGGAGGGAGAAAGTGGAGGATCTCTACTGCATCAACAAAAGGTTCTTCCTGTCCTCGATGTTAGTAGGAATTGAAGTTTAGGACGGTACGGTGAAATACTAATCCCTTGCTGTGTAATTACAGGTTAATGAACTCGAACAAAAGTTAAGACAACACCAGGAGGAGCCTCTGCGGCAAGTATATTCTGCAGAGAAGTTACTAGGCACACCTATCGCGACATCAACAACAGAAGCCATATCTGGCATGGATCCTCCAAGTCTAAGGAGCTTAAACTGTAATAGCAGAACGAGGAATATGGGGTCTGACTTATTGAAAGGTACTGATTCCCTCCGAGAGTTGAGGAGAAAAAAGCAGGTACAGAGCAAAGGGACCGAGAACAATCTTTTACTATCATCTTCTCTTCTTGACAAGAAGACGTTATCAACTGAATCAAATAAGGCGAGGCAAGTTGACACATCTAGAGCTTTAGCTAGGATTACAAGGAGTACAAAGTCAGTCAATACTGTTGGAAAAGCCTTGTCCAGCTACAAAATCAACAGAGATCAGGCTACAGGACTTAGAGAGAGCAGCAGCAAGTTGAAGATGTGGTTAAGATGATAGGGGAGTGGAAGTAATGTTTATATTGTGTTAGCCTTTGTTCTCTCCCTCTCAAGGATCTTATCTTATACTAATGTGTAATCAAGTATTAAGTTTACCTCATTGTTACCATTTTTTGTTTAAATTAAAGTTTGGCCCAAAAAAAATTTCATGCCAAGTTTACCTCAATTTTCTTGAGGGCATAACAGTAAAAGTGAGTAAACATAAGTATACAATCTACATATGTTTGTTAAAACATTCATCGAACTACATTAACCCATTCCTATTTTGGGCTATGTTCTAGCGAATTTTTATTAAAACAGTCGAGAAATAAAATGTGTTAATTAATGCTAATTTTTAATTATAATATTGTTATAAACTATCATATGCCTATTAAACTACATTTTTATGGTAAATTAATGCTGATTCTTAATTATAATGATTGTTACAAATAATATTTTTCCATTATCTTGTATTTTTTAAATTTATCCATTAACTTGTTTTATCATTTTTCGTTTTATCCCAATATATATAAAGATCAAAAGTGAAGATATTATGTGACATTACTGTGAACAAATCCAAAGATCTTTTGCTATCTCAAACATAATGGAAAGAATGAAAAGACGTAAGCTTTGAGGGAGAGTGTGAAGTCTAAGCTAATTAAACTGGTTAACTTTACGAATAAAATCGAAAGATAGGAAAAAAGGAGCGAAAAAAACCCGTAACAAATTTACTTGATACAATTTAATAAGTAAAATGGCTAAATTTCATGTAAGACATGCTGGAAAGAGGAGAGGGAATCAAGTCAACAATGTGGGGATGTCATTAGCGAGCCTCTCTCCTTTTATCCTTTTAATAAAGGAAAGAGAAATTCTGAAAGAGAGTAGGAGAAAAAGGAAAAATGAAGAAAAACGATGGCAAATTTAAAACTGCCAGAGGCATTCCAATAGCCAATATGTGACTGTACAGTATATAAACATGTATCAATTCAACGTCAGCCCAGCACTTATACCCCCATAATAAGATCCCGGTGCACATATATCTTTATCTACATGATGACTCTGATTACTACTTCAAATCTTAACCGAATCCAAACCCTTCGTTCGCTTCATGAATTGCAAGCAGCAATCTTTCTTCTAGATGTTCCTTAGAAGGATACTCCGGTAAATCCAATTGATTGAAACTGCATTAATCACAACCAAATGTTCCTTACTAATGAAGAAAGGTCTAAAGCAGCACGAGGCAAATTTGCAAGTAAAGGACAGATGACTGATAGATTACCAGGTATGCGCAGAAGGCAAGTGATCAGCGCTGCCATATGCTTTGTGTATCTGAAACTTCTGTGAACCTGAAATTCCTTGAAGTGCTGTAAATCCTTCCAAAGGTACCTGTGAAATTACAAAGTGCAAATGCAGAGCTTTAACAGAGAGTAACAAGTTCTCAGTTTCACAGTGAACTAAATATTAATTCCAGTATTCAATAATTAACCTTTGGGTTGATCTACAGTTAACAGCTTGAAATGTCAAACTACAAGTAGTATTATCTACAATATCAGGTGTTGAATTACCTTCGAGGTGCCTGTCACAAACTGTAGAAGCCGTGCCTTATCCTCCTTGCTGAACCCTTGAACAACCTCCCAAAACCACTGTATAACAGGGGATGCAGCACTATACCCAGAATACTCTGTATTTGCCCTCATGTCATCCACTAGGAAACAGTTATCACAGATTGGGTCATTTTCAGATAACGTCGCACAACAAGCATTCTTTCATGTAAATAACATTATATAAATTAATTTACAAGACTTACAATCGATATCTGGAAGACCACTTATCAGTAACTCCAGCTCCTTATCATTAAAAATAGATATTAATTCTCTAGGAATTAATTCATTGAATCCTTCCAAAAATGCATTTATTTGAGGACGAATAGCAGTTGTCAAACGATGTTCAGCAACTAAATCAACATATTGGTGTTTATTCTCCTCAGTAACTTTAATATTCCGACCACCAGGAATCAGCTCATAGTCAGTCACCTACATCATATTTTGTAGAACATAGATTATAACCAAAAAAAGTGTCACCACAAAGGGCTTCATGAAAGCATCAATGAAAATCAGTACCTGTGTCCTTTCATACAGTATCAGCTTCTCCTCATCAGCATCAATGCTAAAAGTAAGGTCTAGGACATCACTAATATCATTCTGAAATTATAAACAAGGAAAGAAGTTAAAAGAAGGTGTGCTAAACAACAATCTCTCTAATGAACAATGAAAGATAATTCCCAGCAAACTGACAAACTCTCCCTCTCCCTCTAAGAGAAAAAGAGGAACAGATGTGGAAAATTGAAATATGACAGACCTCAAGCATCCACTTTAGGTTTTTGAAGTAATCAGGATCAATTGCTTCAATGTCATGGTAAGTAACTTTGACCCCTAAAATATGCTTGTAGAAAGATCGAGTAAAGTGGACATCCAAGAGTTGCCCATCAAAAAGTGCTTTGCCAACCTGGAAATATTTAATTACGAAGTGAACAAAAAGGTAGAAAAAAAAAGTGTGCTAATCCAATACGAGCAACTAGAGAAGGTACTCACAACTCGCCCAACAAATTTGAAGTACGAAAGATGTTCCGTTTGGTAGACTGAGTTGGGGTTAGGCTGGAATGTAGACTCATTGCCCACCGTAGTGAAAAGCAATGCTCCTTTGTCAAATATAACCCTGGACAATAGCTGATACCATTCCCTTGTAAGCCCACCAGCATCAATACCTTCCTCTCCTTGGAAGTGAACAGTTAACCTCCCCTTCAAATCTTGAGTTGACCGCATCCGTAGTTGGTTATATGAATCCTCAAGTATGTAAGCTCTTCTAACCGATATTCTTAGAGGACTGTGATGATGATCATGTTGATGCTTTATTTTGGACCTGAAGTGTGCACGTTTATTATCAAAATCAACAAAGCGGGGAACTTTCAACATAAGTGAAAATGACTTCTCGAGCAGTCCAGGATTTTGGCGGATGAAAGCATTTAACAACTTCCTATGCTTCTCTGAGAACTTCACAAAGGCAACATGTTTTTCATCAAATTTTGAGACAGGACCAGCAGCTTTCTGCTGGCCAGCAGATGTACTGGCATCTTCAACATCAGATAGCGCAGTTATGCCAAAATCATGGCCAGAACCTGGTTGTGCAGGATGTAACTTCTCACACATCACAAAGAAAGATTCTATATATGGTAAGATGTTTTGAGTGCCTGCAGGAAGGGGTGGTGTTACACCAGATTGTCTTGAGGTTGAAGTCTTGGATGGAGCTAATAAATCTGGTGCAGAATCTGAATAGCTCTCTATTTTGCTTATGCAAGTGCTCAACTCTATCCACAAAGGTTCTAAAGCTGCATTGATGTCCCACACCTGAGAAAGAGCTGAAGAACGCTCCAATTCAGGAAGAAGCTGTAGATCCTTTTCTTTCTCGGTTAATGAAGCAACAAGAGAACTTAGTGCCTGTAAGACCCTTAAAATTGCAGCTCCATCAGAAGATGTTGTGCTGAGTAGTGCTTTCACTGCTTCACCAAACATCCGTAACTCATCCATGGCAGATTTAATCAAATTTTGTACAGCATCAGCTAGCTCAGAAATAAACAGATGACAATGGCTTGGAGCAATAGCCACTAGCTTTTTCATTACCTCTGCCACCAGACCATATGCATTATCTGACAAACTGGGTGTGAAACAGAACATTAGACCAAGCAAATGGAAAGTGTGCACAAAAGCTTGTTTAAAATTTCATAATGGAAAGTTAATGATTATTTTGATAGGAGGTGCAAATCTAGTCACCTCTTTCTTTCTTTTTTTATCTTTCTTTTGGAGGGTTGCAAAGCTTAAGTTACAGAAAATGAAAACGTGGACCTTTCTTCAATTGAAAGCATAAGAGATAAATGGTAAAAATCCAGACTTCTGATGGAATAGACAGCATAAAACAATACATTGTTTAGACATAGAACTTACCCTTCCCGTGCAAGCAATGAGCATAAAAGTCGGAGCTCTGCTCGAGGGAGATTCGTCAGTACAGTCTGCGCATCACATTCATTGCTTACACCAGACGTTGAGGGTGTGGATGAATCAGCAACCTCAGCAGCATCATGTTTCTCAGCAGTAATGTCAGCATCCGACATTGAAATTTGCGAAGCAGGTATTTGTTCAGTGGAAGATGCCCTTGATTTCTCAGATGGACGGGGTTTCCTTTCCACATGGTCAATGATGACATCCAACAGGTTAAGCAGCTGAAGCAAGAATCATAATTAGCAAATAACAGACACAAAGATGTAAAAATGCATAACATATTTAGAATAGGGTCATCACCTGCTCAAGATGTGCTATACTTCTCAAGTACAGGGGTTGATTGAGAAGGCTCAAAAGCAATGCAATGGAAATATATCCTTCCCGCTGCTCCTCAGTCATCAAAGCTTTTCCCCGTGACTGATCAATATTCCTTAGCTCTTGTAGGGTAGGAAGAGGCAATCTAAACTGAAGTAAAATCTTAGCAACATATGGATGATTTCGAGCCAAGTAAGTGAGAGTTTCAAGAACTCGTCTAGACACCAAAGGAGGAACTCCTGCAAAGAAAAGGATAAGGCAAAAGAAACCACTTAGAACCTGAATACTATGGGTCTAATCATGAACCAAACCATACAACTCCTCCAGACATTAAACTTATGAATAATAAAAGGAAAGTAAAAGATCCACCTATACAGAGAGAAATCTTTTCCCAGAAAGAATAAAAAAAGCTGAGAGAAATATGAAAATGTCCTTATAACAAGCTACATTGAATCACTAGGGGCTATGAACTCATGTGCATCTTATCTTACCATCAAAATGTTGAGGACGAGAATACATAACATTATTCTGGCAACCGTAAAGCCTGTATGGTGGTTCAATTGCATTTGAATAACTGCCAGGTTTTCTGGCATCAAGCATCAGCATGTCCATCAAGATTTTAACTAGAGCTGTTCTGGTTTCATTATGAGCACATAAATTCAAGAGAAGCTTCTGCAATGAACCTTTATACAGTGGCTGCAGGATTAAAAAAGTTAGTGCATAGATCAAAATCAAGAAGGAATATCAAAAGGGAAAATTAACCAACTGAGAGAGCACCTGAACAATCCGAAGTAACCGAACCATTGCTTGAAGAGCTTCTGTGCCAACTAAAGGGGCTCCTTCAGCTTCAACTATCTTAGCAGAAACAGATCTACGTGACACAATACTTCCCCCCATCCTGTCCAGGCTGGATCCAATACCTTCACTTCTCCTAGAAGATTCACCTCTGCGATTCCTTGGATACATACCAAACAAGGCACGATTATGATAGCGATGTGCAAATCTCTCACGCAACATGTTTGCCTCCGCAACAAGGGCAGGTGTGAGATTAGCAAGAATAGCATCAGATGACGTTAAGAGAACCTGAGGATAAAAACAACAAAAGGGATAATGTTTAGACACATTCAACTTACAGTTTAAAATTTATCCAGACTATACCAAACATCATACCTCTTCTCGCAAATCTGAAGGAAATGTTGCAATTATTGACACCGTGTCCATTTCAACTGGTTGACCTTCGAGTTCCTGAGATTGATGAAGCCTTTGTGCTTGCTGTTGTGCAAGGACTTCTGCTCGGATGTCTGGGGGAAGAGCTGCAAGAAACTCTGGATCAATATCTCCAGAATTCTGTTGTTCAGCACCTGAAGGCTGCGCCACTTGACCCTGCTGAGCTGAAAGAACTTCAGCACGCAACTCCTCAGGGAGAGCATCCAAAAAGGCAGGATCAATTGATCCAGAAGCAGCATCACTATTTATCTGCTGCTCTGCAGCTGTACTATCTTGATCTGCTTCTCGACTAGAATTCTCTGAAACCTCAGTAACACTATGAAGAGGAGCATCCCTCCCACCAGTAGCTGTAGAATTCCCAAAAGACACATTTGTTCTTCTCACACGAGCAGCCTGTGGATCAGGAGTTCGGTCTGAAGAACCTTGCCTTTCTCCTCCATCATCATGGCCATCTGCACTTCCAATCTCAACATCAAGGCTTCGGAGGCTTTCCCCTAAAGTAGCCCCACTACCACTACTTTCTTGGCTCACTGCTTCAACATCGCGAACAGCTGCATCATTCTGCTCAAATTGCATTTCAACAGATTGTGAATGTATACTGGATGCATCAGTTCCTTGTAGAGAATCGTTTACTGCAGGTCTCACATCAACATTGACAGACGTATCAACTGCTGCAGATGGAGGCGCACTAGCATTTTCATTATTTATATTGTTTTCTACAGAATTCTCAGGCCTTGCACCAGCCCCTGATTCCTGTAATTGACTACCTTCACCATGGGTCTGAGGTTCCACTGTTGATGTGTTGTGATCAGAAGATTTCACAGGGACTGGTCGCCTCAATTGGGAAACAAGCAATTCTTCAAGCCCTTGTGGTACGGTAGCTGCACTTGACCCACTGCTTTGCTGGCTCTCATCAACCCACAAGTTCAAACGATGGCTGTGACGACCATTCCTCAAAGACCGGAAAATAGTATCCAACCGTGATGAGGTGCTGTCTGAGTTTCTGTCTGAAAGAATCATATCATGTGCACTTTCTGGAAGGGAGCAAAATAGAAAGAAATGTGGAGGGTTGTTAAAATTATAGATGCAGATTAATACACATTATGTTGTAAATTACAACAAAATCCAAAAAAATTATTATTAGAATACAGGAAAATACCTGACTGTCTTTGAGAGGCTGAGCGTAGTGATGAAGGGCCCAATAAAAGAGGATGCCTTGAAGGGGCTGAATTCTCACCACTGCGCCCCAAAAGACTGTAAATGGATGTAGTACGCCCTTGACGTCTAGAACCAAAAACTTCAACTGGCATTACATGAAGAGTTTCATTGGCGAAGCTGTGATCTCTGCCAAAAACCTCAATATGGTCAAACACATCCATTCCATTGATACCCTCCTCCAACCTTAGAATAACTCCACCCTCATCATCCCCATCATCCTCATCATCTTCTTCTAATACTTCATCATCAAACTCATCATCATCAATCTCATGATCATCTTGATCTGTGTCAGGATGAGACAGATCGTGATGTACATCATCTTCCTCCAAATCATTATGGTCCTCATCATCGTCATCTTCATCTTCATCCACTTCATCCCCATCATCTCCAGACATCTCCTCATCCTCATCATCATCAAGGTTTTCTTGCTCATGGGGCTGGATTTCAAAATGAATCCCCACAGTTTCTACACCGTTTTCAAGACCCCTTGCATCCTCAGAGGTTTCTTGCATATAATCATCCTCAGTAGCAGGAGCAAAACCTCCATCAAGATCCTGGTCATGTTCCATATCATCGGTAACAGCTTCAGAGCCACCATAGTTTTGGACGGTATTGAAAGACTCAACACCATCAGCTGCAACTGCATCATGATTGGACTGAGATGCCACTTCCATGGACTGTGATGCATCGACAACATTATCTGTTCTCCCAGACTGATTATGATCAGCAGGTTTGACTGAATTCTCACCTTTGACAGCAGAAGAATCAGCAGAATGGACATGCTCCTTGGTTACAAGTTCCAAAGCTTTGATAAGCCCTGTGACAACTTTAGGTGACTCAGCATGATCCAAATCCAACACTTCAAGGGTGCGTGTTAATGATGCAACCAAACCAACATCTATAAAAGTGGCAGAAGCTTCTGCTGAGATGCATGAACCAGTCGGGGTACGAGCAACTAGTATATCATTTAGCAGATCAACAAAAGTCTGCATATCACTGCTTGGAGGTTTGAAACCATCAGAGGAATCAACAAAGTCATTGAAAATACAATTAATCTCTGCAAAGATTCTCTTCCTTGCCTCTGCAGAACGCACACAAGATGCAACTAGAAATTGACTAGCTCTCGTTGCTAGTTTATGCCTCCAGTCACCATCAATTTTCCTTTCCTTCTTTGAATTCCGGGAATATGGAATAAACCTGTGAAGAATGTGATGAAATATTCCACCAATGGATAAACCAGTTGAGCCCCTTTGATGAGGGACCCTGCAGCTACTTAATTCACCATCTCTCCGGAGGAGGACATGAACGGATGAAGAGTACATTAACAGAATCTCTGTCAAAAGTTTTAAGATGAATACTATCTTTGCAAGTGATGCAGAGGCATCCAAAACAGAAACTTCATTCTCCTCAGACACAGTTGCAATGGCTTTACCTTTACCCTTGACAGCAGCAACATCAATTTCCATATCAGTTGATAATGGTGCATCAACAGGCACCTCTGTTCTAACATCATCTGTCAAGGGAGGTACAAAAGCACAAACTGAATCCAAAAGAAGCTCAATCACATTTACAAAGCTTTGAGGAGATTTTCTATGCATTTTAACTGACTTGGAATTTGAATCATTAAATTTTCCATGCCCAATCCCAGGACCTGCCAAGTTCATATTGCACAAATTACCCTTCCCATCATTTTGTTGTGTTTTATCTTTGTCTGATGCTTTCTCCTTCTCCTTTTCCTTCTCCTTGCATTTATCTTTGTCACGGTCTTTAATCAAAACAATGTAAGGCCTTTCACCAACCATCTCAACTTGGCAGACAGACTTTACAGCCAGCATAAATATTACTGGATCACGAGAAATCACTGAACTTAGGTTGACAAGGAAATTACGTGGACTGACCCTTCCATTTGAATGCCTGTTGGCCATTGCCACAAGACTGTGCTTTATCTCAGCTTCCATTGCCTGCTGCAAGGTTTGAGGATCTTCAAGGACATGACGGATAATGGTAGCAGCAATATTGTCGAACCCAGGAAAAAGACTACTTGTCGGCAATGAAAGAAGAGAACTTACACCCCCACCATCAAGAAAACAAACAGCAACAGAATGGGTTCTAGTCAGAGTAGAACATAGCTGCAGAACAGCATGCATTGTCTCAGATGGAAACTGGTTCCTTATACAGCTACAAGCAATCTCAATTAGCCTCTTCTGCTCATGAATATCTATATGTCTTGGTGATTCAAATGAAGAATGCAACTTATTTTTCTTCTCCTCATCAATACTGACAGATGTCGGCTGGCTACTAAGATTTTCCCCTTTCAACTGCTCAACAATATCAGAATTCAATTTTTGATCCACCTGAAGCAGCCTATCAAGAGCAAGGAAAGCAGTTGTTACCCACTTCGGAACTTGGCGTTTTGCCTTGTCAACTGAACCGGAGTCCCACTCTGAAAGTAAATCAGTCACAAGTTTTACCAGTCCAGTTTTTGAGGCAATTTCCCGTGCCCCCGTATCCTCGTGAAGAATTAAAGCAAGAACATGGAAAAGAGCAGAGAGCAGTGAATTGTTTCTGCTATCAGAAGCAGAACTAGAATCTCTCACTTGGTCAAGAATGAAGGAAATGACGCTGGACCTATATTGACCATCATTTTGGGAGCATATCAATACAAGAAGGTCCCTAACTGGGAATGCTAGAGGTTCTTTCATCTGAAGCAGCTTTGTACATGTTGACAACAACTCTTCAACAGGAGGAAGTTGGACCATCTCTTCTTCAAGTTGCTGGCTACTGTCATTTGCAACATCTACATTTGTGTCAGATTCAGAGTTCCCAAGGGACATGGCAAGTGCACGAGCAAGTTCATCATCCTCCTGGGTTTCCTCTGGATGGGAAAATAACCACTCCATTGCCAACTCCACACTATTAGATCCAACTTGCCTCAAAGCTTCTTCTGCCCTGGACCTGGAAAATCCCATCTCTACAATTGTTGCTATGGCTGTTTCATTTGGAGGGGGCCCAGTAATACGAGCAGTATTGCTGCTGGTAACATTTTTCACTTCAACACCAGAGTAAATGTGCCTAATGATAGATATAACTGTAGTGATAAAATCATAACTGCAGTCAGTAAACTGTGGGTGAATCCAAACTGGAAGCACTGCCTTAAGCACCATGGATTGAAGCACCTTCACAAAAGTTTCAGCATCCCTAGGAAAAGGAACATCTCCACTCGCAAGTGGTTGAACAAGCAGGTGTTTGGTGAATGGAGACAAAATGAAAGAAGACGTCACCAGGTGATCCATAAGTTTACCATAGCTAGCTAATGGACCATAAATCCATGCATGATCTCCATCTTCTTTTTCATCCTGCTTTACATTGCCATCATCTGTATCCATTGGAGATGCTGGGGCCCTATTAACCGCAAATAGTAATTGACTGGTAGCTTCAAAAGTTGTCAATACTGATTGAACAACTCCACATCCATATAAGCAATTTAGCATAATTGCATTGCAGGAATCGGGCCTATCCAGAAGAACGCTATCAATGAAATCAATAACCTTACCAAAGTAGCGACACTTTGTTGATATGGATGCTTCTGAGCCTGAAGAATTCACATGACCTCCAAAGTTCATATGATCCAATGCAGTAGAGGCAAAACTAGAAGCAACAGATTTTGATGCAGGGGATGCATTAACAGTATCATCCCGACGACGAGAAGGAAGTAACATCACTTTTCCCAACTCTTGAAACAAATGGGTTATGTGGAAGGAAAGTGACCTCACCATATCACAGCAAGAGGTGTGATATGACCTCTGCTTGTCAAATTCCTTCTTATTGACAGATCCAGAGGCATCTGATGAAGTAGAATGATTGGTTCCAAACCGCATGTTTAAGCCATCAGTACCCAATCTCTGTTGAAAGCCAGTAGCACGGCCAAGGTCACGATAAAGGTTTATCAGGTCAAAGAACTGGGATTCAATACTCCATCCTGGCGTCCTTCTCCTTAATAATGGATCAAGGAACTGCCTAAAGGAGTTCAACCTTTGCTCTTCAGTATCACTTGCACTAGATTCCCGTTGTTGTGACTCAGCAGAACTAGCACTAGCACCATCATCCTCCATTTCAAGCTTGGCATCTTCAAGGAGAGCAATCTGCCATAAAATTTCACGATGGACAAGACCAATGTCTTCCAGAACATCTTTGCTGCCATTACCAAGTTCTGTAAGCAAAGCACTAATCCAACGATTATCTTTAGAAGCAGCAAGAAATAGAAGGAATTCAACAAGAAAAAGGGGAGAAAAGACTCCATCATCAGGCATCATCCTAGGATCCAGTAAAAAGGAGGCTGAAGCTGCACCAAATCCAGTCAAAGCTTTCTTCAAATGTTCCCTAAGAGAAGAACAGAAGGCACGTGCAAGAGGAGCAGAATGATGCTGAGTAAACCCTTTAAAAACCATGGTGCTATGTAAAGCAATAGACATCCCCTCAGATGACTGTACAATACTGGGCCTTAAAAGAAGTTTCAGTAAAGCCTCAATTCCTGATTTCTCCACAAATAGGCGACATGTTTCAGAATTCTCTGTTGTTCTATGAAGCAAAACCATCAGATGCAAAATGCACAATTGAAGAAACTGCTCATCACTGATTCCTTCAGTTACAGAATCCACTGCACCCACCAGACAACAATGCCCTTCATTTCCTTTGTCTTCAGAATCAGTTTCCATTGCAGTACTCCCATTAACTTTTTCTACAGATGATGACCCAGAAAAGCTACTGCTGTCCCCAAAGGAAGCTATTTTATTTACAATTTCAATGATTATATCAACACCACCGCTTCTCAATGAAGATACATGGCGCAAAAGCTCTTCAACTGCGTTAGCCAAAGGAACAATTGCTTCATTCATTGCCAGCACATACTTCTTGCTGGTAAAGATGTCAACAAGGAATCGCAACGCTGAAGTTTCTTTCACTGCCTCCAAGCCTTTGGCATTAAGACAAATGGCACCAAGGCCATTCGGAACACATGTTATAGCCTTTGAAGATGGAAGTACTCCAGATAACACTGAAGATAAAAAGGCATCTGGAAGACCTAGCTCAAGAAGTACCGGAAGACAAGTTGGATCTTTATGGATAATTTCACTCATAACAGTCACAGCTGAGCAGTAAATATCACCTCCAAATTTATCTGCATTCCCATATATGAGTGATAAAGTACCAGGCAGAGAACTGTCTTGAGGACTCTGCGGCCTAGTGGTGTTTGCTGGGGCATATGTAGCAGAACCAAGAGCCTTCAAAAGCACCTTGATAAGCCTCTTTTGGGAGTACAACTGGTCATCATTGTATCTTGAGCATTCACCAATGATCATTGAATTATCATTTCCCCCAGACATACCAATAACTCTTTGCACTTCTATGTGTAGCCTCTGAGCCAAAAGCTCCACTCCACCCAGTTCTCTAAGCAACGACACAGCTGAACTACTGTAATCCATGAGCTTTTGTAGAGCTTTTACAGCTAAATAGACAAGATGCATATGATTTGGGTCAGAATCCTCCAAAAGAGGTAAAAAGGTTGGAACCATTCCTGACCCTCTAATATTACTCCCAGATGCAGAGGATGACACAATATGAAGCAGATAGAACTGAAGAAGAGCCTCAATAAAAGCAAGAGATGATGGATCACTGGAGCTTTTCAGTGACAGAACTGCCTTCTGGAGCACATTCAGGAGAATCATTCGATTTCCTACTGTAAAACTAATACTTGACCCACTCAAAATTCGAGCCCGGTCATGAGATGCTGAGTATGCAGCTAACTGTGCTCCCAACGCAAGCATCGCAAGAGTTCTAATAGTTCCAGGAATAGTTTCTTCTGACCGCACAATCCTTATTAATTCATTTGTATACTCTGGTTCATTTGCGAAAAATGATGTCAGCTCATCATTAGCATCATTAGACTGAACAAGCACGATAAATGCAAGAAGGCAAATCCTGCTGTACAGCCTGCATATCCTGGGCGACCGAAAGGCATGCGCATATCTAATTCTTGTTAGCAACGAAAACCGGAGCTCAGTAGGTACATTGTACTGCTCAATACATTGCTTCATTATTAACAGATCATCCTCCTTTCGCAAATGTAGATCTGGCATGCGTATGACTCTTGAAGTGGAACTCACATTGCCACTGCTTTCTTCAGTGCCTTGAGTATTGAGCCCATGCAATTCAAAATAAAGGCTAGAACCAATCCGGTGTTGAGACTTGTCACGATCATGTTCTACGTCAGATGGAAACAAACTAAGGCCTTCCTCCTGTGTTCTCTCATTTGCCAAAACACATGAATACAGACCCAATCCCTCCTCCTTGCTCCCCCATCCCTGAGCAAGAGACAGCAGATAGCTGTTCACTGAACCACATCCAATCAACTTTCCACTCCCATGGACCTTCGATGGGTTTATTTTAACAAGTGCAGAAAGAGTCTCCAGTGTAGCTATAAGAATTTCAGGATCAGTGGATGAAAGTAGGAGCTTGAAATGCTGAAAGGAGAATAACAGAGTTATATCAGATAAAACAATATTGGAGAAGCCCATAAATAACATGTTAGTAGGACCTAAACAAGTCTGCAAGTCAATGTAGTTAAAAAAATAATTTCTGACTCCATCTCAACATACCTCCAACCCATCAAATGAACTCTTGTTGTGGGAATTCTCTAATATTGTTTGCATTACTCGTAATATTTGAAGGACTGCATGCTTTGGAAATGGAATATCATCTTCTAGAATTTTATCTGATAGGAGAAGGTCATTCCTACAAGACAAGTACGTCTTCAAATATGTATCAAAATGAAGAAACAGTGGCCTCCAATGATGAAAATTCCCCTGAATTAAAAGTAACAAGTGAGTCAAGAACCACAAAAGGGGGTAACCAAGCAAAATAATTAGTATGAAATCACCTTACTGTACTCCCATCGAAAGCCTGAAAGAGGTATTGCTATATCCTGTAACGGACTCTGGATCACTTTATCAATAAATGCTTTAATTTGGGGAGGCTGCAAGAGACAGCAAAATATTGGATTTATTTTTCAGAAAAAGATCTAAAAAAAAATAAACATAGCTTCTTCTAATCCACTCAGGCAAGCTCACGCAACCAATATATATTCCACTCAAGCAAGCTCATGACAAACAGTATGTAAATTAACATATACATGAGTTCCCAGAAGCATGTGCATGAGTGTGTCTGCATGTTTGACATTTAATCCCTAAAGGACAATGGGAGTCAAATCAAATATGTGTCGCAAAAAATAAACAATGTAGTGAATGATAATCTAAGAACACCTAAATTTAAAGCATAAAACTAAAGACAAATTTGAAGCTCAATAAATATGAAGGTCAAAACATTGGGACCATGTAATGCCATGGGAACTCAAAACATCACCCCTTATTCATTGCATAAAATGCTTGCTAAGTCTAGGCTAACTGGTGGATTATAATTATTCATACCACTTTGTTAAAAGTGACATTTTTGTTTACTTCTAGCAAAATGCACATGCGAATGCTTCTCTAATAATAATTAAGAGAAGAATCCAAAAATCTTACATGTAAAATGATAAAAAAATATATAAATCTTCTAATACTTTCGCAATGTAGTAAGAGAAAATAGATGCTCTCAAGCAGATAAGAAGCACTTTGTCAAAGGTCTAAAAGTCATATAGATAGTGATATAATAATAGCTATTATATCTTTGAAATAATGTACATATATTTATCTTAAAGTCAAATTGTTATTGACAGTTAGGATAGCAGATATATAAATAGATTATATACAATTATAGTTCATTATCAAACCAAAAAGTTTACAGAAGAACAAAGACATCCAACTACAAGCACCAGCACTAAACCACACAACAATAAAATATTCTAAAAGTAAAAGGTTGCAAAAGAACTAGCATTGAGCAAAATCTAAACTGTCTAAAACATTTAGATTTAAATGGAAGCAAAAGAACTGTCCTCCCTAAACTCAAACAAATGCCATATATGTTTCACCATATAACACAATTTCATCCATATATTGACAAAAACAATTCTTAGAATGTAAGCAGTCTACATTAAAGCCTAGAACCATGCAGAAAATTTCAGTCCTAGTGGAAAATACCATGAAATGCACAATTTACTAGCATAACTTCTTATCTAAAACCAAAAAAGACAATGTAACAAAAATGTGACGAGAGTCCATGACAAACTACATGCTTCAATTTTCTAGTTTAGCACAAAATTAAAAACAGGTCCCTCAAGTAATCTTTAAAACCTCCCGGTTCTTACTTAATATGAATGATTTTCTTGATTAAATGTGCATTATCCTGTCAGCCCAACATTGTGAAAGATCATAAATGACACCAAACTATTGCCCTGATTGGTAGAGAAAACAGTTGCAAAGCAAGGTACTGAATGCTTATTTCAAATTAGGGTCTTAAGTAGATAGAATGTAACAAGCGTCCAAACAATAGAAGGTCTTCTGTTTAAGCCATTACACTTTTTTTCTCAAGAAAATGCACATAACATAACAAATTTGTGACCACAACGAATACAACAAGCTAAACATCAATTAGGTCTTAAAGCATTAATCTCTCTCAGTAGTATCAGCCAAACATTCCATATACCAACAACCCAAAAATAACATAGAAAACATAAAGAAACGAAGGCAACATTAGATACTAATTACTACGACGAAAGAGTAAATATGAACCCTTATGGGTCACCAAACAATACAAGATTCCGATAAACCCTAATCAGAAATCATTTTCACGAAAAATTTAAACAAATAATATATATTAAAAAAAAACTTACGGGCTCAGAGTCGAGTTTGACAGAAGGACCGGTGGAAGTTTCGCCAGACAAAAGCTGGCGAAGCCTAGAAGGCAAAGTCGATCTTATGCTCGCCATCTCACCTCTACTTCTCTACTTCCAACTACTACAAGGACACACCCAAAAAGATTAAAAAATCAAAAAGATAAAGAACAAAATAATACCCTAAAAAACAGAAATCAGAGATTTTAAAAATCGAAAAAAAAAAACCCCCAAACAGATCGGATATTAGATAAATAAAATACAGAGATACTGAAAGAAAGAAAGAAAGAAAGAAAGAAAGAGAGAGAGAGGACCTGAGAAAAGAGAGAGAGAAGAGCGACGGATGCTTGCACATCCAAAGTATGGAGCATGAAAATAGAGGGGAAGAGATTCGAGAGAGATTATTCAAGAGAAGAAAAGCGAGAGAAAACCCCAAAAGCAAATGGAAAGAAAAGAGACGGAAAGAGAGAGGGGAGGGCGAGGCTTGCTTAAGTGTCTGTTTGGTTTGGTTTGGTTTTTTATATAATAGAGTTTTGTGAGGGATGTTTATATGGTGTTGAAGAAGAAAATCAAGGGATCAAAAAGGGGAAATTTTAGGGTCTCTTAGATAGGAGTGAAATAAAAGGGGAGTAAAAAATAGTAAAAAAAGGAATATATTAGTGAGGGTGTGAGAGAGAGAGCTGACACACGCAGTGCTTTTACGATACACAGGTACAGGGGTCTCTTTGATACTCGGTTTTGCATTTCGCTGGCCCTCCTCTTTTTCTCCTTTTTCTCTAAGCTTCCTCCTTTTCTTTTTCTTTCAACTCCCTCTTCTTCTTTTTTCTTTTTTTTTTTATTTTATAAAAAAAATTAAATGAAAGTTTTTTTCAACGATATCGGTTTACTATAGCTGATAAACCTTTTTTATATTTTTCTTATTCTTCCTAAATGTTAATATAAAAATTACAAAGACAGTGAAACAAAGGCCATTCACCTTGACTTTTCAATTTATAATAATATTATACTTTGCTTTAAATTCTTTAATTTAATAAAATGTAATTAATTTAGTATTCAAATATAACAAACTTTTTTTTAAGGATATGATATCATATAAAAATAAATTCATAGAGGACAAACATCAATATTGCACGGTTTTAAATTCTTCTACTGATCATAACTTTTTCAGATGGGAAATTATTTTATAATGTTTTATATTTTCAATTAATGAAATCATGAAAAAAAATTATCGCAGTTAATTACGTAAAATTTTTATCTAAAAAAATTAATTTAATTTTTCAAATAAAAGTACATATATTTATCATAGAATCAAATATCCATATTCATTAATAAAGTAAATTTATAAATCTTGAAACCCTAAAGCATTAAATTTAAAATCTTAATTACGGTAAACTCAAAACCTTAATGTCTTTTTAGAAATTTTTTTATTAATTTTTATTATCGTAGTTATTAAAATGCAGAAGTTGTCCTATGCAGATGTAAATCAAATGTCATCGGCTAGCAAGATTTGAAATTTAGCCTTTCTTTTTACTTCAAGCCAGAATCTTGACTAAAACTTAAAAAAGTAAATAAAAAGCACTATTGGTAAAACCAAATTTTGGTTCGGAATAGAAGATTCTGACATTTGACTATTGGTAGTGTACACATTTTGAATCCTCAACCAATCTTACTAGAGATCTTTAACCAATACTATCTAAAAATGATTATTTAGTGAATATTCTTCACTATCGTAACATTTATTTTATAGAAATTAAGCGTATGAACCAAGAATTAGTGAACACACTGTTCATGGTAGAATAACAGGAGAAGAAAAATAAAAGATAAAACAAGCACTTGAATATTTTAAACATTTTATTTATATTTTTTCTGCTTTCCTTCTTTTGGATTTTTTTTATTAATATTATATTTAAAAGGCCTTCATGTACCTTAAAGCTCGCAGTGAACAGTGAGGACCGACTTTCTGGCTTTTTCATCGTCCAAATTGTACCAAAAGATTTACAATGCCTTTCATTTTTATTCACAAATTACAATTCAGAAGCAGTTGTAATTGACGTTAGAGATAATTTATATTATTTAAAGAACATTAATAAATTTATAATTTTGTAGCAAATTATTTTACATAATTGCTCAAAAATTTAGTAAAATAAGATTTTGGTTAACAACAGTTAATTAATTATTAATTATAAAAAATTATTTAATTAAAATAAAAATAAAAATTAATTAAATATAATAAAAATATTCTTTAAAATTTTAAATAATATAATTTTTTAAAAATATTTTATTCAAAATTTTCCAATTTTATTAATCCACATTAGATGTTGGTTATCTTTTAAATGAATCCATTTTAACCGTTATTTTTTTTGCATTTTAACCATATCAAAATCCACAATTAAAATTTTCAAAGTCTCAAAATCCTAATTAATGAAAGACAAAGGCCTAACATTTAACGACTTTTCGTATAAATATAATCGAAGACCGCAGAACATTCAGGAACTCAAGGCTCTAAAGCCAATAGATTCAAAGCCAACGTCCAAGGAAATTGACACATGATGACAAACACTATTTCCAAAGTCAACAAAACCAAAAAAGGAAAAAATATAATGAAATAGAAACTTATACTATAACTTTAGACAATACGTAGCAAGTACTACTTTTTAGTATTTATGAAATTATCCAAAGATAGAAAAATTTAAACTAAATTCGACAATGGGCATGGTCTAAAGCTCACCTAACCAAAGTAACTTTAATCAATGGAATCTGGCTGTAATTTTGTTACTTTCGTATCGGCGTGGGTTTCTTGGTATTTTAGCTTGGATTAATCAATCTTGGAAAATGTCGCAGCCTGGGGCAACTCATCCTAAAATCGGAACGAAGTTTCCCAGTGTCGGTATTGAATTTGCGCTGGATTTTGTCTGTTTTATAGTCATTCCCCTAAGGGAAATAAAAACAAATGAAAATTCGTTATGAATAGTCTCCTTTTTATTTTTTCTTTTGCAAAAAAAAATTACGGGTTAATTTAATTGAAGATTGATGTAATTTGTACTGATTCTTTGTGAATACTTAAACAAAACAAACAAGCTCAAATTATTTCACTCTATAATTTGTTGCGAGACAAAAGCCAATCAATATGGACTTAGTTTCAGCTCAAAATCAGAATTTCAGCTAAAATTCCCATTGCACCATGTTTGGTATCGAGGTTTGCTTGATCCCGTTTCATCGTACGGCAGGGCTATGATTCTTTTATTATACGGTTCAAACAATTCTAACAATATGGGATTCTCTTTAGTTGCTTTTTCTTCTTTCCTTCTTCGACGTGAGAGAGAGTGTGTGCGCTTTTAATTATTCCATGTATCATTCGTTAAAAGCAAATGTAAATATTATATTCATGTTGAATTCCAATCAAAAAACAATTTAAGTTTACAAAATAAAATAACATATTTAATTATAAATATTTGATTCTCGAATCGAGTTTATATCTAAACATGTTTTAAATTATTCAACATATATGATTAATTCAAGTAAAAAAAAAGAATTGTATATGTGAACATAAGACAAGTTTTGATTATCTTATATATGTTAGATTTTCTCAATTATGGATTTATATTATTTATATTTATTTTGTTTTTTATAAAATAGATTAAGTTTATTTGATTTTGATAAAACGACAATCAATTATATCTTATAATTGAATTTATTTATTCATATATGTAACCAATAATAATATATTAATACAATAAATGTAGACTTAATGTGTAGATCTATTTAAGAGCCCTATATCCCGTGGTGCGTGGGATTAGAGATTCAGTATATAAAAAAAGGTTAGTCCATTCTCCCGTCCAAGCAAAAACACAAAGATCTTATCCATTAGAGAATTACAAAGAAAATGAAAAGAATATCCTAATCTACTAAAGACCAACAGTCAATTTGATTAATATTGTTTTTATTGTTAAACCATGAACCATAAATCAAATATATTTTGTGTTTATGAAATATTTATTTTTATTTTTGAAATTAAAAATTTGAATTTTAAATTTTGACCTTTTTAAGATGAAGTAACCATCATTAAACTAAATTTGATTTTTTTTTTGTACTTATATGAATAATTGCATTTATTGACTTGTGATTTTATCAAACAAGTTACCTTTTTTTTTGGGTTCGGATCAAACAAGTTACCTGAATTTGTCCAGTCCCTGACGCTATGTTTACATCAAATTCAATGATAGGATTCATAGGAACTACAAACGCAATATCAAACAGGATCGTAGCCCTTGTCTATTATATTTGTTCAAGATTGATATAATTTTTTTTCTCAAAGTTTTCATTTTTGAAAAGATAAATTATCCACAAAAGATGAGAACAATTTCTTAAGAAAAAAAAAAAAAGAAAAGAAAGAAGGCCATCGTGAAATTGGCTTTTGCGTTGGAACACAAACCTCCTAAATGGACAAAGTTTGACGTCCGATCTCAAAAAACGCCAAACTGACTTAACCATAGCGAGTCCCATTGGCCAATGGCACTCACCATTGACTCAACACATTGGCTATTGCATGCGCCACAGATGCCGTCCAGCCCAGCCGTGACAGCTGCGAGTTGTACAAAAATATTTTACGGTGTAACTTATATAAATTAATATTTAATAAATTAATAATTTTAATTAAATAATATTTTTAATCAATTTTGACTCAAAATTAATGTAATAAATTAATAATTTATGAAATTTATAAAATAATATATTTTTAAGAAAAACACATAAACCATATTTGATGTATAAATTAATAATTTTTTTATTTATCCAAATTATTCATATATAGTTTAATTAAAATTTTTTTATAAACTATGATTTCAATATTAATTGTTTTATTTTTTAAAATTTGTTCTCTTTAGATTTTATCTTTAACTTTTCTTAATGTATTATAAAATTCTGATGTAGTGTTTTTGTGTTGTAAAAGAAAATTATGCATGATATATGTATATTAAGTTCAATGTTTACAAAAAAAATCTTTTGATAAATTATTTTTTTATTAATTGATGTATAAATTAATAAATTATTAATTTATCAATTAGATAATATGTTGATTAATTAATAAATTTTTATAAACTTGTATTAATTTTGAAAGGTTTAGTTGTAATATTCAAAATAATCTCTAAACGATTTAATAAAATTCAACTAAGTTTTTATATTTTTTTACAAGTTTTTATACTTTTATTTTGAATCAAATAAATTTTTATGACTAATAATTTATTTAGTCAAAATATCATTTATCATTTTATATTATATGATACTAATTTGAAATGCTAATATGTTATAATTAATAATGATATGATATGTTGATATATCATAATTGATAATAACGTGATATATATAACGTGATATATATGACACGATAATGTGATTATATTGTATTTTTATTTACATATTAATGCCATGTGGATTTAAAATGATAAGTAATATTTTAATTAATAATAATTTATAAATTATTAATCATAAGATTTTATTTAATCTAAATAAAAATATAAGACTTGATTAAATATATTAAAAAAATTAAGACTTATTTAAATTTTTTAAAATAGTTTAAAAATTCTTTTAAGCACTATGTCTTATATTTTTTGTTGTGGAGATGTTAACAAATTTGAGAGGAAAAAAAAAATAACACAATAGGCTGTGTTTGGTACGAAGACATGTTCCAGCCAAATATGGACTTAAAGGCTTGAGGAAGTGACCAAGTATAGTAAACAGTCGAATATTCTTTTGATGGGAGAACTTTCTTCTATCTTTATCCAATTCTTCCATTGTTTTTTTCGTTTGGGTCCCGCTAGCAGAAAGTGACTGCGAAAGAAAAAGTCACATCTCAGCAGAAAAAAGTTTTACGATGCAAGCAAAAGTCACCTAATATTAAAATGACAACAAATGCCTATTCTTTTTTAACAAGTATGTGGAAAGTCTGCTTGACGTCAATGTGCATTTCCTGAACTAGAAGTAAGATAAAACATTAACCTTATATTTAGTTAACGGAATAAATAAAAATAAAATAAAATAAATATTATATAAAATAAAATAAAATAATTATTATATAATTTAATATGATAAATAAAATAAGTCAAAGATAATTATTATCGTTTATTACAGTATTTGATAAGTAAAAATAAATTTAAAATAAAATATAAAATATAAAAAAATAAAAATATTTTTATTACATATATAATTATTTATTTTTATTTTATATTATTTTAAAATATTAATAATTTATTATTTATTTAAAAATCAATAATTGATTATTTAAATATTAATATTTTATTTATATTTTAAAATTTTAAAATTTTATTTAAAGTTTAAATATTATTATGATTAGTTATATGTATTTTATTTTTTAAATATTAATTTTTTATAGTTTATTTAAAATATTGGTAATTTATAATTTAAATAGCAATATTTTAATTATAATTTAATAATTAATATTTTATTTATAATTTATATGATATTATGATTAAAATATAAATAATTTTAATCATTTTTTAATTTAAAATATATTTTTATAATATATTATTAAAAATTTAATTTTTAAATAATATTAATAATTGATAATTTAAATATTGATATTTTATTATAATTTAATCATTAACATTTAAAATATGAATATGTTATTTATAATTTAATTATTAACATTTTACAATATTAATATTTTATTTATAATTGAATGTTATTATGGTTAAAATATAAATAATTTAAATTAATTTTTAAAATTCAAAATGGTATTTTTTATAATATATAATTAAAAATTTAAACTTTTTTCTTTTTATTTATAATTTAATCATTAACATTTTTAAATATTAATAATTTATTTATAATTTAAATGTTATTATGATTCAAATATTAATAATTTTAATTAATTTTTAAATTTAAAAATATTATTTTTTATAATATATAATATGTAATTTTTCAAATTTATAAACGATATTTTGATCTTTATTTTTTAAGGCTATTCCTTAACCAAGGAATAGCTAATATCATAAGAGGTGTTAATATTAGCTATTCCCTAGTTTAACTTATTTTGGAAAATAACCATTTTAAAGGGATGATTATTCCTTGGAGCAGGTGATAACCAAACAAACGAACATTTGTTCCTTAAAAATACAGAGGGAATGGCTAAAACCTTGACCCAAGCCATTTTTAGGACGAACGTTACATTTTTAATTCCTACTAAAGGAGGTTGAAAATATAAATTGGGTCACAATCTTCAATTCAATTGTTTTGATTGTTTATATTAAGTTAATAATTTAATATTAATTCATAAAAAGAAGAATGTGTAAATTTAATTTTATACCTTATCACAAAAAATTTATTCTATAAATTAAATTGAAAACATTTTTTATATTTTATTATGTATTTCACTTATCTACATAAATAATCTTTTTAAAATTTAAATCTAATTTATTTTTTAAATATTTCAAAATTAAATTGAATTGTGATTAAAAAAATGATAAAAGCTTGATCTAACTTGACTTTATGAATTTGAATATATGTTTAATTATAATAGGCAAAGTTACTTTTCCTTGAATAAAACAAGCCATAGCATAGAATCGAATCATAATATGCTTGAAAGCTACAATGCCACAAAAGACATTAGGATGGCCACGTCAGCTTCAAGATTTAGCTTTCAAATTGAAGCACGTTCCTGAGGCATGTCAAATCAAAAAGCCTCTTTTCGCAATAACTTCATTTCTTTCCTTCTTTGTTCCTTTGTTTCTATTTTTACTGTCATTTCACCCTTGGAGCTACTAGTAACACATAATTGGTACAAAAGTTTTCCGTACTTATTTAACAAGTATAGAAAAGAATTTCAACCAGTGATGTTATGGTTACTAACAAATAATTAAGTTTGTTACTATTATTTTTGCTGTTATATATGGTTGTGTTGTACCTATAAGTCTTTTGCACTATACCTGCAAGAGAAATCTTCTGTGCCATCATCCAGATTTTTCTTGCATTCATAGTTCCACCATTGCTGATCATCACAATCCACAGGTTTATGAAAACCAATGTATGAGTTCATTAAAAGATGCTGAACAAATCAAGGTGTAGGTCATGATCCCGGTTTGATTAGAAATTTCATGACTTTACATCAGCTTGTAAAGTTCAACTACAATAGAGCTGAAAGATTACAGGAGGTCAAGAATATTAGACCTGCGGTCTTGCCTGAACAACATAAACAATTCCATCTTTTATTACTCCTTCAATGTCCTGGGGACGACCATAAAGGGTTTCTATAATTTTCCCTGCCTCTGCAACTTTTGCGAAGAGTGAGATCTGAAAAGTTTTGTCAACGATCATTGGATCGATGGAGTAATCCAAAACCATGCTTTCCTCTTTGTCCATAAGTACACTAACATATTTAAGAAAGGCATATTACAAAGGCATTTTTTTAAACAAAAAATGTGAAGCACTGTATGCATGCCAAAATAAAACCTAGGTCAAGGAACATTTGATGAGATCCTCATCACTAAATATACCATCATGATCACCATTTCAATGACAAGATGGATTGGTGGCTAGGATTACTTTGTTTGGAGAATACTATGAATACAAGACATAAGAGGTGACAGTTCAATATTTGATCATGTCAGTCTATAAATAAATAACTACTTATAATCCTTTTGTTGTTTGCAAAACATTGTCCAAAATTCACTTCAGAACGAACCTGTCATAAAGCCCGGCACCTGCATATCCCTCAAGATCTTCACCATTTGAGTCAGAGCGAAAAATGATAGACGGCTTAGAGTATAGTCCTATTTGCTTGCTTGGATAACCAGTAACCTGAAGATTATTGTGAAAAAATAAAAAAATTTCTTAGCCTCCTAAAATTTTGGTAAGCAAAAACTTAGAAAACAAAAGCCAATTGAATATTGATCTGGTATGCTTATCCAGAATTACATAGGGCATGTATCGACAGATAGTAGATGCAAAAGAAACAAAAGGGCCTTACGATAGGACATTTTATGTTGTTCTTTTTTGCAATGAAGCTCATAGCGCGTCCTGGATATGCACCCACCAATGTCTCTCCCAAACCTTTCACAATCTGCTTTTAACCCAAGAACATAGATGAAAAATGCTCTTGAGATAACTTAGTACACATAGAACAAAAAGGGTGGGCTTACCTCTGCATATATTTCTGAGGTGTCTCCTGATAATGGGTTTTTTGTGTGAATGACAAAAGCATAATCACCACAAATGACTTCTTGAACCAATACAGCCATGCGGAGGTCTTCGTGATTAAGTTTAGCTTTCCTACAACTAAAATATGCTCTTTCATTCCATTTTGAAGCCCAAACCTGCATATATAGTAAAAGAAAGGTGACTCTTCGGAAGGGCACCAAGTTGTTTCAATAAATAATAATATGGCTTTTATATTGCCATAAACTTTCATTTCAACTGACTATCAACATCCGTAACAAAGGAATTCAAATAATATTATTAATTATGTTCTGGTTAGAATCCAACAAGAGTGAAATGTGGATAAATTTGAAGGATTAACATGTAAGGAAAAGACCTTGACCTAACCCCTTAAACTTCTTGATTAAGCTGATGTCAAGAACTTTGTTCTGGTTCTTTATCTGACCTTCCAATTTTAAAAGTAGTATCAGAAACTAAAAGTTCCGTCCGGAAAAGTAACAATGTGAAAAGGGGGTGGCACCATGCTGGCTCCAAAGATAGTAGGGTGCTTCTTGAATCCTGGTTTAGGAGAGGCAAAATTTAGCCTCTTGGTTGAATGCATCATGTGAAGGCCCAGCTAGTGTCTAACTTGTATATATGTCTTAAAACCCTTACTAGTGGACACCATTCATCTCAACTTGGCTGATAAAAAATGAGTAGATATCCTGTTTCAGATTGTGAAGTTGAACCAAAAAACCATTGAAACTGTCAAGAGCAGAGTGTGACCAACCTGAACCTTACAAGAGTTGTTAAAATTTATTGTTTAATAGGAAATTATGATGCCAGTAACAAAAGAGAAAAGGAAAAGGAAAAAGGATCAGTAGAAAGAATAAGAAAATGCATTATATGCCAAAGAAAATCCAACCTTTCTTATTGCTTCCCAAGCACAGTTCCACCTGCCTTCACCTTCATCACCAGGCCAGGGCATTCTAGCACTTCTCATTTTGCTCTTAAGTTCAGTGGTCTACCACAAAGTTCAAAAATACAAAATTCTCAGTTTGAAAGATTAGTAGGTATGACATATTAACTATCTTGATATTTATATGCATAAACAATAAAAAATTTTGTAGGAAGTGTCTTCATATTCAGATTGCTATAACATAGGACCTGTTTGACAGCAACAATGCCATAGTGCAGTTAAATACCAATGAATTAAAATTACCAAAGACAAAGGAGCACTCATTTGTAGAATAGCTCCTTTTATTTCTTGAAGTTTGGAAACATCACCACCATGCACTAATTTGCGAAGAAATGTAATCTTGTTTCCTATATCCTGAAAAAATAAAGCATTAAAATTCAGAGAAAGAAAAGCAAATTGCAGATATCAAACTTGCATACTCATCTGAAACACAAATATCAAACTTTAGAATATAATTACCCATGATAAAAAAATCCATAAGATATTTTGAGAACTACAATTTCATTCCTAAGTATTTTGACTTTTTGAGTTGGTCTTAAAATCCAAGGGTAGCATAAGATACCAGTCAGTTATGCACCATGTCTGGTGAAATTGTTACTGTTCTACTTATCTCCACCTGCTCACTTTGTGAACCAAGATGTGTAGACCCTGGAAGAAATAGAAAGAATGGAATATCCAAGTACTATTCAGGAAGGCGGAGGTAGAAGACCTATAATTATAGAAAAGACTGCAAGGGTTTCTGATTGCCTTTTTATTAATTCTGTGTATTATAAGCTTGTGAGGCCTCCAACTTGAGTATTGAGCCTCTAACGAAGGAATTACATTTGACATGAAGAATGTGAATATTCAAAGATGTAAGTCTTAGACTAAGTAGAAAGCCAATTAACTGAAAAATGTTCATCAAGGTTGACTGCCAAGGTTCTAAATATGGCTCACTCCAAATAGATAAAGTCTGGCATCCAATGATCTCTAATGTGCCAGTACTTAGTTTCTAGATGTGGACATATATCTTAGATTCTGACCTTGCTGGTAGAACTTCCATTGAGATCTTTTCATAACTTTACAGGTCAAAGTAAAAGTAAACTTACACCTGTATAGATAACTAATCCCCTTTTTAGTTTGAACCTGCAGTGAACTTTTGCTCTCATATAACCTTTTCCTTTCAGTCTTACAGGTACATTTGAAAGAAATTGAAAAAGAAAAGAGAATGGAACACCTAAAGAAACAAAAGACAATGGTATATAGAAAATTAAAATTTAACTGATATAAGCGATGCACAATAGAAAGTAGTTACCTTATTAATGTCTTCGGATACAACAGTTTCAAAAGCTCCAAATGGTATTGCAACTGACATTGGAATCCTGATCCATGATGGCACCCTTCCTCTTAAAAATTTTATATTACAAGATTTGGCTCCAACCTGAATCAAAGAAGATTGTTGGTTTCACTCAGATATATCCTGCAAACTAATCATTCATTCTATCAAGAGTAATAAAGTGGAATGAGCGAACCATTTCAGTGGTGAATTCCTCCAGTGAAAGAGCATATCTACCACAGAAGGTCTTTCTCTTAAGGGTGACTTGTCGAGGAATGGAAGAAGAAACAAGGGAACTTAGAGATAAGTTAGAGCCACTGATGTCACTGCAAGTGGAGGAAAAACAGTTCATTATAGTATTAGTGAAAAGGTGTAAAAGATTACTGGTCAAGCAGTTATTATTAGCGTGCCTGATTATCAAATTTGAGGACTTCAGTTTTATAGATACAGGTCGTCCCTCCTTCAACTTGAGATTCCTGAAATTATTTTGATCGAAGCATGTGGCAAAGCATATCTGCACCATGCTGCTGTAAGTTAATTATATATGTTGCTTTTCTCAAGCTAAGCAATTAGGGTAACTTTGAACTTGCAGATAAGGTGAAAATATTCACTTTTTTGTGACAGAGTGGCTTAAATAAAAGTTGTGATAAGTGACACAAAAGACACGTGCCTTACTATTTCTTGCTCTGATAGACACATGAGACAGGACATCTGGCATATCAGATGTCAACACTGCAACAACCCCATCTGGAATCTCCTCCTCTCCAGTTACTCTAGTAGCAATAATAACAGTTGGCTTTTGGTAAACTTTTCTCTGAACGGTAATCAGCTCATTCACTGAAGTTACAAAACCACACACTTCAACAGGGCTGATAACCTGCCAACTGTTAAACACAAACTTCAGCAAATATTGAGAGCAAACACCATACCAGAAAAAAGAGTCCACAAAATAGAAAACCATCTTCACTAATGAAAAAACCTTATGAAGCTGAAAGGAAACCTATCATATCAGTTCAAATATAAACATATTACAGCCAGATTTGAGTAAACTACATGGCTATTCAGCACACAACTAGGTTTCATTGAAAACTTACATTCCTAAATTTGCAACTTTTCTAAGAATGGGGTCAAAACGATTAATGAGCATAGAAAGAACAGCAGCCGATCCTGCTCTTACTAATTCTTCCGCCAAAGTATCTATCTGACAGCAGAATAAAAGAATTTTAGATGCAAAATACATTCCCAGATGGTGTAAAACTGAGAACTAAACATCACTTTCATCATCAAATATATGTCGAAGTTGAATCACATACCACTGTTTTCCCAATGCCAAGAAGTTTACCAAGATATTCAGCACTAGGCTGGATCTTATTCTGGAAATCGAGGGCCCTGTCAGCAAGTACTAATTGCAGTCGATCAAGAATAGCCTTTGTCTGTAATGCCCACTGAACATCCCTGGGTTTGTATGATTCAGAGACACGATACCAATCCTGTGAAAGTTGAAAGAAAACAACAATTGGTGAGTCCTAAAATAAGCATCAAGCATTATTTCACCACTACTTAATAGAGAATAAAAGTTTAATACCATAGATAGTCAAGTAAATGACAAAGCTATTAGCCACAAATGCATCACAATGAAAAGGTTATTGTTTCAATAAAGCTCACAAAAGTAATATACCTTTGTACAGTAAATGAGATCTTCATTGTTGACTGTGGACAGGCACAAATTTTCAAGCACCAAGGAAATGAAGAACATGATTTCCTGATTCACAAGTAAGACAAACAAGTATAAATGGGTTGTCTTCATGCTCTAAGTTTGCTGGTTTGCAAATATATTCAGACAACTTAATTAAATAAAACATTTACTGGTGGATATTTAAAGTTAAAATTTTTAAGTCTCCTTTCCATGGTTGTTCTAACAGCTGAAGCCAAAGCAAGATCAAGGAATAGCAGCTCTTTTGCTAATCTATGAGTTGTCAGGAGAAGAGGGCGAATCTCAATGCGGGATTCCAGCAACTTCTGCACTGCAAAAAAATATATTCAATCGCACGTAATGTACCTAGAATTTGAATAAAATAAGCTTCATTTCACTCCAAGTACAAATTCTAACCTCCATCAAAGGGCCAATGTTTTCATCACCTATATGAGTTTTGACAAAGTTCAGGCAGCCCTGGGATTTGACAACAATGAAAAAAGTCATTCCCCATTACATTGTTTAGGGTGAAAAATAAGAAAATTTTTCAAGAAAGAACAGTGAATCAGAAAAATTATAATCCAGATTAGTATAAATAATTCTCGGATACCAAACCAAAATACTGATCCATAAGTTGAAATGTCATGAATAGTATGCTTATTATGAATGCCCATATAAAGACTCTTATGACACATAAGAGAAAGATAGTATGCATAAACTCACAGAAAAAAGGAAGAGACACTTACCTGCAACTTTAGTGATAAACCACCAAAGGCATTAACTCTATCTGCTCTTGCAAAATCCTGATTCTAAAGACCAGTAAGAAGATGGATATTTGAGTTTGTAACAACTCAAAATTGATGGTTAAGGAAATGGAAAATATGCACAACTCCAAAGAATTCCTTGTCTGATGTTGCTGTAACTAACCTTGAAGGGGGAAGCCAAACAACTTTCAATAGCGGATTCAAGTTCTGCACCAGAATGCACAGCCTGTGGCATGTTGTCACAAACAATAAGAAGTAATAGCTAGATGAACATAAAAATTATGACTAGGACTTAAAAGGAAAGTTTTAATAGCATGATTATAGCTATTATTGACTTAAAAGACACCAAATTAATAATGGTCTGTCTTGAAAATATCTTAGGTCATACACACTATGAATGAAGGATAATTTCAAAAAAATTTTGGAACGTGGCAATTTATTTGATCTGCTCCTTGAAGATACTTACAAACACTGTAATTTATATCAGATAGAGGGATTTCTTGCTAATTTCTATTTGCAAATTTTAGTCACTAGCATTTGGTAACTCAGATTCCTTGTTAAGAAGCTGACTTCTTCTTGATTGGTAGTTTTCATCAAATTTATTTGCAGGATTCAACTCCACGTTCCAAGCAGTTAAGTCAAACTTGATGAATTTTTATCAAAATTAAGAGCATGATCATGTAACTTCCTTAATGTTTACTTCAGTAAATGTGAGCAGAAAAGACAGGTTAAACTTCCATGAAAAATATAGTACTTGGTCCATACAGTATTGATACCTTCAATGTCTTCAAGTACATTGTAAGGTCATGGATGAGACCTTCTTTAGCTTCCATCCTGAAATGAGGCTCTGACACAATTGGGCGGTCATAACTTGCGAGTTTTTCCTTTGTGAGACCATGGGCATTTAATGTTTTCCAATAAACATCACGCTTCAAACCACATCTCAGATAATTTAATAGTGCCTGTTGCAAAAGAAGACAAGATTCCACTAACGGTATGTCTATCTATGTGAACTTGTTTATCCAATCAAATATAATTCCCTGACTTAGCTTTTCAGTCAGTCTAGCTCACAGCTAAAATGTCCTCACCTTGTATTTAGAGATAAATAGAACGTTCCAGAATATGCCCAATTCACTTAAAGCATAATGTCTATGACTAATTTATATGAACCTTCAAAAGATCCTCAATTTCTTCAGTTTATTTACGTCATCTGTCCTAATAGTAATTCCTTGATAATTAATTACATACCTCACAAATAAACACGTCATCCAGGCTACTGTTATTGTGCAACTTTTGGTGCCATTCTTCCATCATCCCACTTTTGCAATCATTATTTCTCTAATGAACAAGCTGGAGAATTAGTTTTGCCCAAATGATGCACAACCCATTTCTGTAAGACATTAATTTGACATACCTGAATCATTAGTATTTCATCACGAATTCTCTGCCCAACATCACCCTGACCTCCACGACCAACAAATGTCATTACTAGCCTTACAATCTCTCGGTCATTTGGCTGGTCCAAAAATGTTCTTTGCAGTAAATTGGTAAACCTGTCTTGAGCTTCACTAATTTCACTGCAAAAATTTTTGAAGACACTGACTTAATAGGCTAATATTGCTTAAATGTGCTATAGAATCTTCAAATCAACTTTTCACATCTCAATTTGTATGACAATATGTTAGCACATCTGATAATCCCTTAGTTTACAAGCGATTCACACATGGGAAGTATAAACTAAATCAACATATCTGATTGGTTGCTGGCAGTTTATTCTTAACAGTTTCATTGTGGTTCCTATTTTATTGTTAGTGGTAGTTTCCATTTCAGTTGTTGGAGGTTATGTCTCCACCTTATTTTATTGTTAGTGGCAGTTTTTCTGTTTTCATGTTATTGGAGGTTTGTGTGTGTCTCCACCTTTTCCACTTTCTTGGCTTTAAGGGTGGTTATTCCACCAAGTTGTAGTTTAAAAGGACTGAAGTTAATAAAAGGAGGGTGTTCAGCATCTATTCAAGTTTTTGAGTACTCAAAACTCAAGAGATCTAGCAGGTTCTCTCTAATGGAGCACCGCTACAAACATAAGGTCGAAAAAAAGAACCATCCACCCAAGTACCTAGTGTACCTCAAACTAAACCAAACCCTTCCACAACACCGTCCCATAAACTTAATCCGTTTCAAGGGACGCGTATCACAAATAGAATTTGTTTATCTTTTAAATCTGGAGAACGCAACTATGAATATGAAAATAATCTGAAATACTTTCCTACAGTTTGTGTTAAGAATAGGGGAAAATACCATTATCTCATGGGAGGGAGGGAGCATGGGAACTTATGTGGAGTCAAGATCTATCAAGAATGTTCTTCATTAAAGCAAGTAAGACATGCAAATTTTACCGAGGTTTCACATTATAGTTCTTGTTCCACGTAAGATGCCTGCACATCATGAACCTCATCCAGACTAATATACCAATAAGTGCTAATTCTCCTTCAACTTTGCAGCGTTCTGTCAACTCTGTTGCAATATTGAACCTGACAGTTGAGTATGTAAGTTATTAGTGGCAAAACAAGGTAAAGAGATATATTAGCAAGATCCTACAATCTCAGCTGCTGTATGATGCTGAGAAATGGTCCTGATGTTTCCAAATTGACAGTACTCTGAAAGTATGGATCTGCTTAGATTCATTTATCATGTGCTTGGCTCATCGTTTAAAGTTACCTGTGCATCAAGGACCTCTCAGCCTCCTTTTCTCTTACAGATATTTCATCAAGCAACCATTTGACAATTCCTTTCCTGTACCCATCAGCCTGCAAAAAAGGTACTCCACATTTCCATGAAAAATACCAACAATTTACCTAACAACTTAGCCAAAAGAGACTGAAAATAATGGTGATGTGGAAATTGGTTAAAAGAAATGCTATATGACTAGCATCAGATAATTAACTAAGACAAAAGGCAATTAGTTCTCCATGTTCTTCGGTGTGAATGTGTAACTATTTTATCAGATCATCAAAAAGGCAGTCACAAAAATGAGCATTTCTGAACTTCTTTTCCTCAATAAAATAGTTAGACCCATAACTATTACTTCATTACTTCCAGCAAACCAGCTAAAGATTCTGTTCAAATGCAGTCCGCCTTCGATAATGGTTTTCCTGGCATCAATAGCTCAAATTCAAGTTTCCATTTTCTTTTGAAATATTTATATAAACCATAATATCACATGGTTTAAGCCATTCATCCTCAACTTTAATGGCCCAGCATTCAGAAATCTTAATAGCTCTGGTGTTGTGGATATTCAATCCTTCCATCAAATGCTAAGGACTAATGTGGTTTTAAAGCCTATTTTTGGTTATGAAACAGGGGAAGTGACAATATACACTATTCAGTAATAAGACTAACTATGGAGTGGAAGATCCCCTTGTCAAATTTTCTCATATCACTTGACTGGTTTCACTTTCATGACAAAAACCAAACTCTGAAATTGGGTGAACAAATTTTAGTGATGGGGAAAATAAACCATTGTACACTGTGCTAATGATGCTAGTGCTTCGAAGGAGACCGCAAAACTTTTATATGTGAAAAACCTTCTCAGAATGCATAGGCTGTTTGTATTTCCAAACATCTATTGCAAAAAGCAAGGTTCCTTCTATAATGATATATTCTATAGTATAGTGCCAGCAATGTAAGCAACCATTCAATACAAGGTAATTAAGAGTAATACCTTCCCATTTGGCGGCTGCATAGGTTGTAAAGCTACAAAGAAGTTAGCCCCATTATTTTTAATCCAAGACCCGCCAGACCAGATCACAAATTGAATACCAACAAACTTCCTTTGCTGCAAATTAATATCTACTAACTTTTTGTCCCGGTGGGGGGGTGGCGGGGTGTTTAATCAATACAACACGTTAGCATATAACAAAAATGAGGCAAAAGTACTCGTGAAAAACTACTTTTTACAAAATACCTTAAAGGATCCTTCTGTAGTTGATATATCTATAAAATAAGTCTGACATGCTCCAACAACCGTTTTTGACTTTTCAGGCAACATATCTGATGGAGGAGTCTGGAATCAGTGATGAAAGCAGGCAGTGAGTTGAAGTAAGATTTCTAAAAGCAGACAATAGCTAGAAAATTCCAGTGTCAGTGCACTCTATTTATAATAATATATCTCCTACTAAATGAAGGACCGAGTCTCTTACCAACCATTCACCAGCTGATGATTTTGACACTCCCCAGTGAAGAACTGCAGTGCTTTTCACATTCGAAGCAACCAATATGTGATAATCACCGGTTACAACTTTAGAAAGAACCTGAAAAACAAAGATAATAAAAAACCAAATAGCAAATATGAGTTCTTGTTTCAGAGATATTAGAAGTTGATCTCATTTCTATAGATGTGTATTAGGTATCAATTCAATAATCATTGACTAAAAGAAAATGAGATGACCGGCTAATCGGTAAAGCAAAATCTCTTTCTGAATTAAATAACTAAAGTGGATTCAAACCATGGCGATGTCCATCACCATTTTTACTCTCATCCAACAAACGGAAAATTATTATAGCAATAAGACTAACCACAATTTCATTGTTGCCAACACAAAAATTTTGCTGTGAGACCACGTTATTTCCTCCAATTGATTTCTCCACGAGATTTGTCAAAGATGATGAAGGAGGACCAGTCATGTTCTTGTGCTCCTTAGAGCACCTTTGCAACCACTTCTCAACATCATGTCTTCTACGATAAGATGATGGTGTTTCACACCTTGATGGCTCTACACCAACCTGGGCTTTTGATTTTGTACTTGCATTCATATAGCCAAGCTGTAACTCATTCAAGGATATTCCCTTGGACAGCTGATGTTGGAGCTCTGTTATAGCATCTGCATAATCTTGCTGCACCAATGTGCTCACTGTTATATATAAATACCTAGATTGGCAACATCTGATAATGATATTACCTGGTTGATGTTGCAATAGCACCAACCACATATCTGAGCTACACTATTTTCAAGCATTGGCCTTCTAAGTTAAAAGCAGACAGTTGAGAGAGCAAAGGAGGACAAGAAACATCGTAATATACAGAAGAGAAATGAAATGATAACAAACACATACCACTGAGAAAATTTCCACAGGCAATACTTAGGTAGAAACAAAATATCTTCAGAAATTGAAAGGTTTCAAGTTTTAATCTGAATCAGTACAAAACGAATATAGTATTCTAAAGATACACTACACTTTTATTTTGCATTGTGATATCAAAATTTTCAGCAAAGTCATACTGAGCTGATGGTAACATAAACAGCAGAGAGAATCTCAGATTACTCAGGCATCAAACGTTTTATTGGGTAGACGAACTTTTTGGAAAATCAGAACATGCATGCCAAATGTTTCACTACTTTTTCAATAACTTTAAAATGTTTCTGAATTTCCTTACGACCTAAATTTAATTACCACAAAGGAAAGGGAAGTTAGATAGCAGAGAACATTTGATGAATCCAACTTGAAGAAATGCAAAACAGTACATTAATTCATGCTTAAGGTAATTGAGAATATAATCCAATTTTTTGCACCACAACCACCTTTTGCTGTTCTGGAGAGCTTTGGGGTCTGCCTCGGCTTTCCCAAATTAGATATGCCTTTCGATCTATTAGATCTTTTGGTATAGATGGAAAAGAAGCACTTGCATCATGTTCAGGAATCTCTACATGGAAATTCCCATGATTTAGTTTCAACCTGGAAAGCAAAGTTAGACAAGAATTTCAAATATCTCAAAATCCACAACCAAAAAAATGGGGATGGCCCAAAGGAAATACCGACCATCTGTCATGGCTGCCATCCTTCAACACAAATTCAATAGCATGTATCTTAGGGTCTCGCAACTCAATATTGACAACATATGTCTCTCCATTCTGCAGTTTAAATCAGACATTTCATCAAATTAAAATTAGTAATGAATTCTTATTTGCTTCTGAGAACAATAACATCCAAATAAACTACAGAGCATAAAGGTCAAAATAAAATTACACCTTCACAAATGGTGTTTGCATTGCACCTTGCTTATAATATTTTGCCCCTGAAGAATGTTCATTAGGGATATACCAGTTCCTGCAGAAGGATATGATTCTCAAGATATTGTTGAGGAGCCAAAAAAACCAAGTAAATAGAATTGATATTTTATAGAAGGTTTTCAGTGCTGGCCTTACGAATTCCCATGGTAAACAAAACCCCAGTGAAGAAACCAAGTTCTTGTGCAGTTTTTGAGCTGAAGTTCAACTCTTGCATTGCGCCCACTCGAACATCCAGAGACATTAATCTTCACAAAAGGCATAAGATCGAAAGAACAATGATATTAGGAGAACAATTTCCAACAATGGTAATAAACTCCGTTCAAAAGGGAAAGTTAAAACCTGAAGTTGCATCCCATCAATAAGCTGAAAATGAAGAACTCGAGGAACCTGTACACTACTGGAGGTCGCCATGGCAATTGTTCACAAACACAGTGAAACCTAATCGTTTTGCAAGACCATGTTTGAGTGACAAACACCTTTTTTATAAGCAATAAACTCTCTTTTGTCCAATCATAGTTACATAAAATGCTGGAGTATCTTTAAAAGTGAAAATGTGATGATTGATATTCTTGAAGGGAATATTGAATTACCATCACTAATAAATCTTCAAACATGATTCCATGGTCCATGGACCATACTTGATTTGGAGCGGAAGTTCACATTGAAGTAATTCATTTCATCTGACAACTGCCATTCAGATGATATATATATATATATATATATATATATATATATATATATATATAAGTACTGCCAGAAGGGGATCACTTTCAAAGCCCCAACTTTTTGTTGATTGGAATCCATTTGCTTTACTACTGTCTCAAATGAATATAGGGCACCGATTCAGCTCGTTTGAAGAATATTTAGTTTTCCCTTTTTCCCTCCTCGTCCTTCAGTTGATTTTCTTTCAATGGAAGATGGAAAACAAGGGCAGTCGAGGTAAGGCTTTCTTACTGGAATAGGAAGAGGAGCTGGAATTCCGTTAAGAAAAGGGAACTTGGGGAAAAGATGGAAGAGAATCAGATGCTTGGAGCCTGGGCTAGAGCCACGCTTTGAAATTCTAAAAGCAAAAGCGCAGTGTGATGCGAATATAGATTCCCACTGGAAGAAAGTGCGGGTTCTGAAATCATCATCGCCTGCATTGATGACAGAAACAGCAAGCAGAGAGAATGGAGAGATGACGCCTTTTCACAAAAGCAAAGGAGGTAACATCGGGTTGGCGTTTTGCAAACTCTTGTTCAGTTCAGCACCTATTTCTCGTCTAACGAGGAAATTTTTGTTCAATATTGAGCTTTAACTAGTAAATGGCCTCATGATGGAATAATAAACTAGAACACCCAGGAAAAATGTACAGAATGACTGGAAGAGGAAAAATCAATTCAATCAAGAAGGGAAGATCAAACAGGCAACTCGTTCCATGAATATACTAAGACCGCCATATCCTATTCAAGCTGGTGAAATAGGTTGACAGGGAACAGAAACCATTCTTATCATAAGTACAGAGGTTCCATCTTTTTGTCCTAAAATTTTCACCGTTGTCCATTATGTTATCAGAAAGAAAAACAAAAAGAAGTACCAAGAAAAATTCATCCAATAGAGGTTGATGGCTTTACAACATATATTCAATCTCAGTCAACGATCCCCTTGCACCATCATCAGACACAACACTGATTGACATTTCATTGCGAGAGCAGCTTTGAATCACATGCTACTATTTTCACCCGACCAACAGTCTCAGAAGCATCCTCAATCTTAAATGTAGCATCCTGTAAGATGAAGGTCCACACATTGTCGCAGAATCTATAAGTGTGCAGATGCCCCTGTAGCACATACAAGACAGGATCAGTGTTCAAATGGGAATATCACCGCAGGTTTGTATTGCAATGCCAGCACAATGTATGTAGATTTGAACATTTTTCAATAAAAATATAGAAGCCCTCAAATCACAAATTTATAAATGATCAAAGGCCAAAACAAGCAGCAGAAAGCAGCTAAAGATTTTGTTGTAGAAGTTCAGTAACATAAATTAGAAACCCAAGTAAATTTGACCAAAAAGGAAATACCCAGTAAATGATGCGTAATGCATAAAAGAAAGAGGTATTACCAACCACCAGCTTTAACTGTTATCGCAAAACAAGGATATTTGACCAAAAAGGAAATACATATTTACGAATATGATAAAAAAGGAACTTCGTCAAAGAAGCAAGCTTTTCACACATCTATTATTTCAAGCCTTCTGTATGGCGTGAGGTTATTTCTAAGCCAGCAAGAGTGAGTGGAATTGGCAAAAAACAAATATTCCTAATTGACTTCACTGCTTAATCTCAGCCGCAAACAAAAATTGCAGCATGTGCTGTCGAAGAACATCAATTACACCAGAAATGTCCTATACACTCTCTAAATCATATATGTCTCACAGTAAGAGCAGGTAAAACAATATCTGACTCAAGAAAGTCACAGAAAATGAACAAACTTCCATAGTTAACAAAAGTTGGGGAAAAAGAAAGAGAGAAGGCGCAGCTTAATCTCTAGATGTCTGCACAAGGTAAAAGAAAATTGGACTTTACACATTATCTCTTCCATCTCTAGCAATTATATTAAAATCAAAATAACCCACAATTAGTGCATAACAAGTGAGGCTTTGATAATAGAATTGACATGTTTACCCTGCAGTCCTAACCACCAACAGTGGTCCAAGAGAACATTTTGACAACAAGAGGTAACTATGGCCCGTGGTTTAACAACAAGTAACTCTTATAAAAGTCAAGAAGAAGTTAAACATAATTAACGATTCTGCATTCAAAATTCTTAAAAATAATCCATACTGTGTTAAAAACACTTTCTAGGCATGGTTTAACACAAAAGATTCACATGTTGTATGTGCTAGTTCACACTTCTTATAAGTGCAATTCATTATTGAAACATAACAATAAACAATCACTACAATCAGATACCATATATATGAAACTCTTTTACCCTAATGTAGCACGATCAACACCAGTCATGCATGGTCATAATTTATCTTTCTTAAAAGGATGGGAAGATCAAGGGACCGTAGCAAACTAATATCAGCTTCACTTATAACACCGCAGTTATTAATACTAAGCATTCCATAAAACAAAACATCTCACCGTGGTTATTCATAGAAATAGCAGATCACCACCATAACTCACCGTCAATTTACCCAATCAATCAACACAGTAACACCCACAAGAGACAAAAAAAAAAAGAAGAAAAAAGGAGAATTATACAATACATTAGCACCTTAAACCACAAAAAGATAAAGAAAAAAATTTTCTGTTCTCTTTTTTCTTAAAAAAAAACCCCTTTTTTTTTGACAAAAAAAGTATACCTTAATGGTAACCTTGCTCTTCACTTGACTTTCCAGGGCTTCAGTCATAGACTAACAAAAACAAAAAACTAAATTAATGAATAAATAAAATAACAAAAAAGAACGAGAAAAGCGGAACCAGGTGTTAACAGTACCTTATCGAACTGGACGAGAACCTGAATAGCGAGCTCAGGGCTGAGAGTACCGTTTGAAACCATCTCGTCTAAAGTTTCCGTCAAGCACATGCCGATCGTTGACCTCCGGTAAAGCTCAAACGTCGCCATTGTTCACACGATCTGCAAAAAAAATTTGTAAATCTAGCATCTTGATGTTGAAAATATAAAAAAATTAAGGAAATGAAAGCAAGAAAAGGTTAAATTAGGAGTTGAATTTGAAGGAAGAATTTACGGAATCTGGAGGCAACGTTGAGACGGATCGTGAATGTTTGGAAATGGTAGAGCTTTGAAGATACAAGGAGTTTAACGTTCGGTTTTGCGAAAGGGGAGAAATTTTTTTTGGGCGGAGAGGATTTGGGGCTTTTTATACCCTAGATTTTGTAGATGGGGGTATATATAGGAGCGACAGTTTTGTATGTATAGAATGACCATTTTGCCCCTCCATTCTTTTACCTTAGGAAGAGCCTGTTGAGTAGTTTGGGTCCGGGCCTCCTGCTGTGACGGATCTGACCCAAATGACGGCCCATAAACTTTTCCATTATTGAGGATTTCTTTCTTTCTTTTTTTAATGAGATAAATAATGGAATTTTCAAATGTAATTGAAGATTAAAATTGTTTGAACAATTTAATTTAATCCATTTTTAATTTCGTAAGATAGTTTGTTAATTATTTGACGATTCTTCTTGTAGTTTCTATTAAAACTTAAGATATTTTAATAGTGAGGCTGCTCATCTAAGCTTATTTTATTTCATGGACCAAACTGAAATAAGCCTTTGAGCTTTCTTAAATAGTAATATGAAATGAGGTTATTAATTATTATTTTCACATAGAAGAAACTGCATTAGTATAGTAATTTTGTTTACATCAATAAGTTAGTTTTCCATGAAAGAATGGCATTGGGTGGGTTCTCCATATGGAACTCCGATTGTTGAAAGGGTGTCATCAGGCTTTAAGCCCATCTTGTCTCGGACTTCTAACCGCCAACATAAACTAAACGTGGCGTGGTTGCAAGCTACCACGTGTAGGAAGGACGTGTAAAAAACTGTCCTTTTCCTTGCACATGCCGTTCTCAAAGAGAGTTGGCTTAAGAAATTGCCATGGAGGAGATAAAGTACTCCACCACCACTAAACACTTCGACGACCACCGCTACCGCCGCCGCCAATAGAGAGCAAAAAACGTCTTTTATGTCTCGAACCAAGAAGGATTGCTTAGCTTTTGCACTTTCTTTGCAAGAGGGTTTTCGATATGTCAAAGCCATCTTAGTTGGTCAGGTATAAACTAAAAGCCATCTTGCACTACCCTTTCTTGCAACCTTGGCGAATTTAAGCCTTAGATTAACTTGTTTTTGGCGACAGGCAAAAGGCTGAAAGCAAGAAACGAGAAGGAAGTGATGGCAGCTGAATTACAAGCTCAGAAATGGCAGGTTGAAGCAGCTGATGAGGCTGAGAATGCCAAGGAAAGAATCTATAAATCCATGCAGTCAAAATACATTAGTCTACATTAATTAACACGTTGCCTTCTTTTCATACAACTACAACTTTTTGCCTTTTTTTATGTCAACCTGTTACCTGTTATGTAACAACGGCTAGAGTAAATATAGTAAAACATGTATATGGAGGACCCCTTCATTTATTAGAACACAGCTTGATACATTGATGTGGTATTAGACATTATTTTCATATTAATTAAAAGTTCAAAGTTTGTTGGTGGAATTGTTAGAAGGTGGGGCTTCTAAACGAATATAATCATACATAAGGCCCTGTAAAGCGCTGCTACACATTGGCTGTGTCAAGAAAATGGTATTTTCTCCTTCAATAAGCAGAGCACCGTTCACATCTATGCTGTAGAGCCGGTATAGTCCGTGAATTCCATGCCTTGCAATGGTGTTGTCATGCCCAATTACTCCAGTTGTAAACACAGGAGGATTTGCCTCTGGGTTATTGATCCTGACTTGTAATTCTGCAACATGTGCTGTTGCTAGAGCTAATCGAAGTTTATAGGTTCCAGTTTGATCTACGTTATCAAGGTTGAACTTGATTTGCCATGTGGTTCCTTTATACTTATCATCATCTTTCTTCCTGAAATGACACAATTTCATCTTCTTAAGCATCAATTGCTATCAATCAGAACTCAATGTTTTGAAGATATGAAGAAACATAGAAAACTAATTATAAGTAGGAGAAAACCTGGTAACTTGAGCAAAGAACCAGTCAGTTCTGTAGTCACTAACACCAACGGTGTAAACTAAATCTCCATTAGGGTATAGATCTGCGTATCTTTCCCACAATCCGTATTGCCTAAACCTAATAAAAGAAAATGATCGAGTTTTCACATGAGTCCTCTACCTTCTTCGTCTTGAAGTTACACAATAATCTTATCCTTTCTCTTGATTAAATTTGCAGCACAGAGAACTAACCGGTCAGGGTGGTTCACATATAGTTTGTTGCTATAATTGGGATCAGGATCTGGAACATAGAATTCTGCAGCAGTTCGATCGGGGATGCCGATTTCCCACAGTGTACGCCCATCTCTTGGAGGTTCATAGACAAGGTCACCCATGTCAAGATCACAACCTGCTTGGTGGAATGAGATTTGTTTAATTGGATCAGGAAACGTTAGTATTGGATGTTAAAAAGAAGAGATAAAAGAATTTGATACCTGGAGTTATGGTAACGTTGGCACCTTTTTTGTAATCCCCTATGAAACCTGGGACCCAAGCATAGAGATTATAGTCACCAGTGCATACATCGCTAAGCAAGAAATAGCCATCTGCGTCTGTCCTGGTCCAGAATTGATAACCCTGATATATGTAGTTTGGATTGGGTTTTCAATTTTATTGATTCAGATTTAGAATAGTGCTCTGGAGAACAAGGAAATAAAAGGCAAAAAGTTACCTTACTTTCTGTTTGCCATGAACCGGCATCCCCTGGGGGTGCCAATCCCACATAAGCACCGTTTGCTGATATATAGTCATGGCTGACATGCCTAAACAGGTTAAACTATGCAAGTTGATCAAAACGTACCTTGACTGACTGAAGAATCAATAAAAATGAGGAACCAAGCAGGGAAATGAGGCCGAAGAACAGGAGAGTATTACCTGTCACTGACTTGTAATCGACCACTAACACCACCTCGCTGCTCTGACTTCGGAAAATCCTCTGAAGCTGGGAAGTTGTACGGCCAAGACTGGACTTCAGTCAACATCTGAAGTCAAATTTGTATTGCTTTAGTTATTCTCCCGTTTATTATGCAGTAAAGGAAATGTGGCTTGTGGTTTCTAACCTGTTCTTTAGCATCTTCCCATAGCCAAAGTGGATCATCGTTATCAATCAAAGTATTGAGGTAAATGAAAACGGGGCCAAAGACTTTCTTCCATGGTTCTCCACGTTGAAACTTCAGCACCATATCCTCTCCCACGTAATGAGCACTAAGAAACATCTAAATGTAGCATTTTGGTTAAACACCATGCAGTTTACTTCTAATTGCTTTTTGGGTCTTGGACTACTTACAGCTAAATTTGTAGGACCAACATGAGAAGTAAGGTTTTGTTTCATTGGTCCGCCAGATCGGAACTCATTGCTTGGTGTGATTTGCCACCACCCCACTGGTGGATTGGAGCATATCCATCCATGGACATAAAGATCTTTGTTCTCGCAGGAGTACTGATACTTGTCATCTACCTACACATCAGGGAACTCCAAAGGCCTTTGTATTTTAAACAATATAATTTAAGTTCAACGGGACCTTTTTTGTTCATGAAACAAATAGGAAGCCCATGAGGAAAAAACTAAAAGGATGTACCTCTCCTTTGAACTCCGGCTCCACGGGATGAACAAGTAGGGCAGCTTCAGGGTAAGCAAGGGGTCTACTTCTTCTTGGCGACCGGTCCTCTGGTAAGGGCATGCGCCTTTGCCTATTATCCGCCACTGCCATGTAGCGAAACCTGCAAAGTGACATGACAATTTCTATGAAAATTCAAGTCCATCAAACAGAATTACTAAGCTTGTACTTGAAGAACCCCCGACCAAGACTAACTTTCATATAATTTCTCCAGGAAAATAAAAATGTCTTCAGGCAGGTTAAGTCTTAAGAGTCTATGAACAAGGAAAATTCAATTAAACAAAGAGGAAATTCTGCATACTTGTCCTTTTTAAGCTTGAACACGATCCTGGTTTGTGGCAGGTTGAAACCAGGCCACTCTTTCAAGTGCTCATAGATGGCGTAAGAGTAGAAGCCCGAGGATCCGCGAAGCATTATGAACCTGATCAAAGTTTAATCGGCAGTAAAACTTGTGTCTCAGTTGAGCTAAATATGTGTTAAAGATAGAAATGAGTCGCTGCATGTGCATACCTTTTGTCTATATTTAGAGGAACGTGCTTGCCCTCTAAAGAAGAACTCCATGCTCTTGTGAATGAGATTTCCACTTGTTCCTCATTTTCCACGATCACTCTGAATTTCGACCCTTTAATTCTGCATATTAATTGGTTTCTTAGATACTAGTACAACTACAAAAATTGATTCTAGTAGTATATCATATGAAGAAAGCAAAAAGCGGGCATTTTTCTTTCAATACACATAAGAGGTCCCTGTTGTTCCTGCTGTTCCTTCGTCACTCCACACAAGGTCCCAGTACCTGCATATATTAATTACTTCCAATTTAAAAAAAAAAATTCAGGGAAGAAAAAGATGATAAAACAAAATAGAGGCAATTTCTTCTAACCCAAGAAAGAAAGTCGACCATAGACGAACTACAGTATATAAAATGGATAAATTAAGAATGGAAGTTGCAGTGACATTTACCCTCTATTGGATTCTTCGTTATGAACTTCAAGCAAATTGTCGATGCCTTGATAGCTGACTCCGGTGACAATTCCCTCTGGATTTGATATTGTGACTTGGAGTATGCCATTATCCATCACCACCTGTGCATGGCATGAACTCTTTTATTTCAAATTTCTCTAACTTGGTCAGTATTTAAACAAATAAAATCGTTGAGAAAGAAATTTTGGTTTACATGATCATCCTGAATGTACAATTGCACCCCTTGAATCGACATGGTAATATTGCTATGAGGCCCTCCAGTTTCCCTGGGACTTATATATTCAATGCATAATTAAATCATCTTGATTAGTGGTTTATATATATCTAATGAAAATCTTCTTGTTGCCTCAGCAAGCGTAATGTAGACTTCATGGCTTATAAGAATTGATTTTGTATTGCTTTACTTGGATTTGAAAGCAAGCATTTATCTCCTAATTTCTTGTTTGAGAATTCTTTACTCAGTCGCTAACCGGCTCTGGTGCACAGAATAAAGCCGTGGAAGAGCCGCTACGTGCATTATGCTGCAGTAAACCGAAACACCATGGTTTCTACATGCAGGCATAGATTGCACCATGACAGGTATTTTGTTGCTTAAAAAACATCTCAAAATTCAATAAAGGCTGTGAGAGATCGTGAGTCAATTAATTAAATTACAGCTCTCTATGCTGGATCAAAATGCCCCTTTACTTACGGACGCTGAGCTTGCAAAACAAGTTGAAAAAAACGTGCACTTCTCAAGGCAATCAGCTTTAGCTAAAGGATAACGATTCTTTGGCTCATAATTTGTACAAGAAATCAAACACAAGATATATTGATGATATGTTTCCCTTAGTCAACTCCATTACTTCAAGTAAAAGAGGGTTATTCTGTAGTTCTTAGTCCTTTTTGCCAGATATTGTTTTAAAGTCTTGACATGTATGACTTTGCATTGTCTCTCTTGTAGTTCACTTTTTTTTTTTTTTCAGTCATCTTTTGAACACCTAATATAGATTAGGTTCCCCCTTGGAATCAAATTTATCATCATTTATAGTAAAATTAGTACGCTCTCCCTTTTCTTTCTAGACCAGACATATGTCAAAGGCAGAAAATTTGGCTGTGTTACCCTAACGTTAATTCAATTGATTAGCCACGAGTTGATTTCTTGGAAACAACCAAGCTCTTCGGCTAAAGTTATGAAGTTTAGTTTCATGGATGGAATAAATATTTACTTTAATTATATTTGTCATTGACACAAGGGGGAGAAGAAGCACAATAAAATTATCTTATGACTCTCAGAAGTAAACCCAAATATATCATCCTAGAGTAGAGATCTCAAACCTTTTGGAGGATCCATTAACCCAACGAGAAATAATCTACATACATTGATAGCAAAATAGTTATGAAGGTAAATTGATAGCAATCAAGGATATCTTAAGCTGGATTTCTCTAGTATAACAGAACAATCACCTCATAAAAAACATAACCATGCGATTTTTGTGAATACAATTGACGAAGTCAACAATCTAAAGGTAGAATTCTGCTATTTTATATATATTCAAAGCTTTCTGCTGGAACTAGAAGGGGGGCATTCTAGTCTTATATAGTCATACATGATTCCCTGAAGTGGATCAGTGTTTATTGCTTGTGTCAGGAAAATGATATTTTCTCCTTCCACAAGCTGAACGCCCGGCACATCTATGTTGTAAAGCCGGTAGAGCCCATGAATTCCGTGCCTTGCAATTGTGTTGTCATGCCCAATTTGTCCCGTAGTGAACAGAGGAGGGTCTGCTTTTGGATCATTGATCCGAACCTGTCATATGACATTGAAAATACAGTTCAAATTCAAGTTCCATATAGAGTGAGATGAAATGTCCAAGGAACATAGCAAACCATAGTCCAGAATTCATTGTGCTGCATACCTGCAATTCAGCAAGATGTGCAGTTGCTAGGGCCAATCGCAATATATAAGTTCCAGTATGATCTACAATATTGAGCGTGAACTTGATTTGCCATGTAGTTCCTTGATATGTACCATCTTCTTTCTTCCTGTAATTGAGCCAAAATAAATTCTAGCTATGAATACTTGGCATGAAGTCCAAAATGTGGCCAGTATAATGATTTTCATATTTTTTTGTTGGAATGGTTTGGATAGTCATTTTTATGGTATTGAATAGGCTGTTTATATAGTCGAGCTGATTTATCAACGGAAACGAAGTTGAAGTGCTGAACCTGTTAACTTGAGCAAAGAACCAATCTTTTTTGTAGGCACTATCGCCAACGGTGAAAACCAAGTCTCCATCTGGATGTAGATCAGCGTATCTTTCCCACAACCCATACTGTCTATACCTGGCCATTACATCAATTTAGATTTCAATTATTCGAAATTCTGGTGAATTGAGTCCATTCAATCAAATATCGGATCGTTTTAAAATAATCGTGATGCAAGTTTAAAGATTATACCAGCATGATTAACTAACCTGTCAGGATGGTTCACATAAAGTCTGTTAATGTACATAGGGTCAGGGTCAGGAATGTAAAACTCTGCTGCAGAGCGATCAGGTATGCCTATTTCCCATAATGTGGGACCATCTCTTGGAGGCTCAAATATCAGATCACCCATGTCAGTGGTACAACCTGCATTGCATACCATGGTAGATTAAAAAAAATCATTTTCTATAGACGAGATAAAATATAATTGACAAAAAAATTCAGTATAATTTCTTATTGTTCATAATTAAGAAATCAAGACCTTCTGTAATGTTAATGACAGCATCATATCTGTAATCTCCGATGAAACCAGGGACCCATGCATAAATATTATATTCACCAGCCCTTATATTCTCGACTGCAAAGTTGCCATCTTCATCTGATCTGGTCCAGAATTGGTAACCCTGTTAAGAATTTGGTGACCCATATTAAGGCTAAACATTTGATATAATGCAATGCTCAGAAGCTTGTTCATAAGGAATGGGATCGTTGGTTTAGCAAACTTGATCCCAAGACCTTAAGGTAAATAAACAATTAAGTTCACGGTTAACCACTCATCTCATTACAGTCAGTTAAAAGCAGATCAACATTGACTTAATAGTCAATGTTATACTGAGTAGAGCACTTGATAACCTTGCACTCTCTTTGCCATGATCCGACCTCTCCTGGTGGTGCCAAGCCCACATAAGCACCGTTTGCTGGTATGCAGTCGTAGCTAACATACCTGAATAATGATAACTTTCATTGCTTTATGGATTTTTCAACCTACTTTTTTTGAGAACTTGAACAAAGAAGGAAGTAGTAATCATAAAGATAAAAAATTTAGCAATAGTTAGGAGGAGACTCCTGGTGGCATTAATACTAGCAAATAATATAAACTAATTACGCACTACAAACAAATGCGACCTGTCTTGAACTTTTAATCTGCCGCATACTTTGCCCCGCTGATCTGATTTTGGGAAATCCTCTGATGCTGGAAAACTGTAGGGCCAGTTCTGGACTTCCATCTGCATCTGGAGATCAATTTATATAAGCTCTTGTCCACCGACACAGAAACAAGGCAGGATTCTATGTTGTCATTATTCTACCTGGTCTTTAGCGTCCTCCCAAAGGGAATATACATTGTCCTTATCCCAGACAGAATTCAGATACAAAAAGACTGGGCCGAAAACCTTTTTCCATGGCTCTCCTGGGTTGAGCTTCAGCACCAAATCCTCTCCGGCATAATGAGCACTAAGAAACATCTGATTTCACCATTTTGAATTTTGTGCAAGTTAATACAATCACATAAATATCATTAAAGACCACAGAATCCAGTCTATGGTGCATCTATAATGTTCATTGACTTGAGACCGAATCCTATTGTCGCAAAGATTGGAGGATTTATGAGATATTGGAGAACTATGTTGCCACGTGTATTTCATTAACTACTACTTTCCAATCCTTGTAAAGGAGTTAATTGAGTCGCTTACTGCAAGAGCATAGGGCCCAACATGGGAGGTCAGGTTCTGTTTGACGGGTCCACCTGACCGGAATTCACTGCTGGGAGTAATTTGCCAGAAACCAATTGGGGGGTTCAAGGATATCCACCCATGGACTTTTAGATCTTTGTTCTCAGATGAGTATTGGTACTTGTCATCCACCTGCTTATCAGTCATGACCCAATATTTTATGTAAGCTAATGAATATCTGATATGTTAAATGATGTGAGGCTTTTAACTCCTATCGAGTTATTTTCTCGCAGCTGGTAAATTGTGGTAATCGGATCGGTCAAGTTCTAGACTACACAAAGGGGACTGAAATATATGAAAATACCTCTCCTCTGAACTCTGGCTCCACAGGATTGACAAGCAGGACAGCTTCTGGGGTCGCCAGAGGTTGGCCCCTGTCTGGTAACCGGTCATCGGGCAGGGGCATGAATCTTTGCCTGTTGTCTGCCACGGCCATGTAGTGAAATCTGCATGAATAATAAATATTCAATAATTTAGAGCATAAACCATAGGTTTTGCTAGCATGTTTAAATAATATCTGTGAAATATCTAAAATTTTGTCTAGCCAACAAGCTAAGCTTATACGTCTGCTTTTTGTTTTTTTAAATAAAGTAAATAATAAAAACAAATAATTAACCGAAAACAATTAGGAAAAATAAAAGACTGAAAACATAATCAAATCACTGAAGAAGATCGAGGCGATCTGTATACTTGTCTTTTCTGAGCTTGAAAACAATTCTGACTTGTGGAAGATTGAATGGAGGCCATTCCCCCAAATGTTCAAAGATGGCGTAGGAGTAGAATCCCGAAGAATTTCGAAGCATTATGAACCTAAAAATCCATCATTGCAACAAAATCGGGTTTGTTTACCTTCCTTAATTAACATTTAACCTTTTGTATGAATGGCCTTAAATTATATGGGTGCAAGCACAGACCTTTTGTCTAAATTTAAGGGAACAACGTTGCCCTCGAGAGAGAAATCCCATGTTCTTGTGAATGAGATTTCTACTTGATCCTCATTTTCTACAACAACCTTAAAACTTGTTCCTTTAAACCTGAATTGCAAGCCATTGCTATCACTTTAACTTCTGAAATGGAAGAGAATTGAAAATGCTATAGTTCATAAAAGAGAGATAGAGGACATACACATCAAATGTTCCTGTTGTTCCTATACTTCCTGTTTTACTCCAGACTAGGTCCCAGTACCTGCCATCGCATTTGAAATTGAGTTCTAATAAGAATAACTGTTGGAAGGACAAATGAAGGCATGGGAGACAGGGATTCTAGGCAGTAGCGTTGATGCTATGTGGTTTTACCCTCTTTCAACTTCCTCATCTTGAACTTCAAGCACATTGTCGATGCCATTATATTGTATCCCAGTGACAATTCCGTCAGGACTCGATATTGTCACTTGGAGTATTCCATTATCCATTAGCACCTGCAGCAATGGTTTCGTTTAAAAATCTAAACAGAACTTTGCTGTAATTTTTCAAGGATGTTAGCTAAGAACGTCCTGCTCAGTCTATAAAACAAGGTGGCAAAAATAATCCCACAAGTAGTAAGATATAAAAGGTGTTATGGTAGAACATTATTCAAATTTTATAGACTACGCACAAAATTATAAAATAACTACCAAAGAAATTAACTAAAATTACATAATGATCTCGAATAAGAAGTTGCACCCCTGGCCATGACATAGTTTGCCTTTCTAATCCCTGGAATTTCTTCAGCAGAGCTATGAAATTTCAAAAGATGACAGAAAAATCTAACTATATATAGGCTAACATTTTGTCAAACTTTATTCAGAAGCCCTCCTGGAACAGTAGCTGGTAAAGGCTTAAAAGGAATGTTTTTCACCAACTTTCTTTTAACTAGGTAAAGCATTCTTTTCGTTTCCATATTTTCTTATGATCTCTTTAGGTTGTGGCAATTGCATTGGGTGAGTTTCACGTTGGTTTACTGAACTAGGCATTCATGAAGCATACATGTCACATGTTTTGACATCCCCACATTTTGTGTGAGATTGCTTTACGCACAAATATGGATGAGGGTGCCTTGCTTCCACAATTAACCAATGGATTGGCTCGACAAGACTCCTAGCTGGATGAAATTTCAACTTTGGTTGTCTAACATGCCACGCTAAAGTAGAATTGAGTTAATCTTAAACAGTCAAAACATCTTTGGCCAACATGATGCTTGATAGACTTTGACAAGTGAAATGGGACAAAAACACATACTAATATTTAAATGATCATTAGTGCAAAAGTTTAAAAACTTTAAATTGGAAAGAAGAACTTGTGATATTATATACAAATGCTATCAAAGCTAACATAAGCCCGATATCCAGATGAACAAGCTCAATTAAATAGATTTACGAACAGCCTTCAGTTTTATCAAATCCACATCAACCAAGGCTAATTTTTCTTTTTGAAATTTAATTTCTATTCATAAAAGGGTGCATAGTTCACCTCTTTACAAAGATTTTGTCAAGCATGCCCCGTACAAATAAAGGGTATACCCCCACAAAATCCTTTTCGGCGACCAGTTGATCGAAAGCAACACCAGCAAAAAGACCCTATACACCTGCCGTATTTGAACAAAAGAAAAACACAGCTAGCATAACCCAATCACCTCCTCAAAGTCCTTAAGCTTAGGCAAAGTAGGAAACGTTCCCCTGTTAGCCAAAAAATCTATTCACCCAAAAAACATATACAGCCTAAAGAGAAAAGTTGAACAATGAAACAACTGTCATCAGGCTCTAGCGTCGTTATTTGGTGCCTCCCCCCAAACGTTGAGCAGATTTTCAACCCTTCTTATCCCTGTTTTCACCAAGTTATCAGCTTGTTGGTTGGCTTCCCTGAAGATATGCTGTACCTCCCATTGAACAACTTTTCTTTTTAACATCTCGATGTGGAGGATCCACTTTCTCATTCTCCATGGGGCTTTCTCGGGTGCATTAATCCACTGGACAGCATTCTTGGAGTCACTTTCGAGCACCAGTGTATGAGTGCTTCTCCACCTTGAAGCTGAAAAGAGTAAAAAAGCCTTCACTAAACCCTTCTTCCTATGGACTTAGAAAAGATCATTCTTGTAGTCCCTTTTTCATCCCTTAGAATCCCACCTAAACCAAGGCTAATTAAGTAGGGCAAGAAAAAAAGCCTGATTGAAAGTTGGTCTTGATTCAATGTTACTTAAGCTTGCTTTAGTTGCGGGTGTCTTCCATCAAAATCCAAGGGGTTTTTCTGTTACATATAAAATACAATACAGGTCTACATTGCAAGAATATGGTCTAATCAATTGAAGCAAATACACACACATTGACAATTTCCTTCACAAAATGTTGTTCTTCTCAATATATTTCCTGGACATCCCAATTAATTTTCCATAAAAGGAAAATTAAGGTCTCTTGTTTTCGTCAGAAGATGGAGGGCCTTCTAAACGAATATAGTCATACATAATTCCTTGGAAGGGGCTAGTGCTTTTTGATTGCGTTAGAAAAATGGTATTCTCTCCTTCATAGAGCAGATTTCCTGGAATATCCGCATTGTACAGCCAGTAGAGCCCATGAATTCCATGTCTCGCAATTGTGTTATCCTTGCCAATTTGACCACTTGAAAACAGAGGAGAAATTGCATCAGGATCATTGACCCGTACCTTCAGAAAAGGAAAAGAAAAAAAGTTTCAATTTAAGAGTGTAAATTAGCATGAATTGTAGTCTCCAGGAATCATGAAGTTCAATATTCTAAGTTAACTTCAACAACATCACAAAATGATGAACGATGAAAAATTCTATGCCTGAAGTTCAGAAGCATGTGCAGAAGCCAGTGCCAAGCGCAGTTTGTATGTTCCACTCTCATCTACACAGTCTAGTTTGAACTTGATTTGCCATGTAGTTCCTTGATATGTATTATCATCTTTCTTTCTGCAATTCAAAAGAAAGATTGCTTTTATTTTGGCAGTATTCTAAACCTCGTGTGTTTTTTGGAAAACCAAGAGCTAGGTGGGGAGGAATACAAGTGATCTGGAAAAAAATTATAAGTGTTGAAAAGAACATACCTGGTAACCTGCGCAAAAAACCAGTCTTTTGTATAGTCACTAACGCCAACTGTGTAGACCAAATCTCCGTCAGGATACAACTCTGCATATCTTTCCCATAATCCATACTGCCTAAACCTGCCAACAATAGATGATAAAAACAATGACTCCGAATTTAAACCTTAAATGAACAAGTCAATTGTATTGGAAAAGCACCGCTAATTTCAATGTGGTGTTCGATATTGGAGGAATGAATGCCCCAAAAAAAAGGATAAAGAACTCAAGGAGCTTCGTGGTTCTGCTGCTTTATTGCCAAGTACCTCTATAGAATCCTTAAAATCACAGGAAGGGAAGCTAACCTGTCTTGGTGATTAACATATAACTTGTTGATATATACTGGACTAGGATCAGGGACATAGAATTCTGCAGCAGTGCGATCTGGGATTCCTATTTCCCACAATGTAGGGCCATCTCTTGGAGGCTCATATACAAGATCACCCATATAAATATCATAGCCTGCATTTGGTTATCAAAATTCAAAATGGTAATGATCTTTCAATACACTTCATAACAAGAGCTTAGGAGGTTTCTGAAGACAAAAATATACAAAGAACTAAAATAAAAAGACCTGCAGTTGGGGTAATGATAACATCGTATCGATAATCTCCAATGAAGCCAGGGACCCATGCGTATAGATTATAGTCACCGGTCCGAATATTATTAATGCAGAAATAGCCATCTTCATCAGTTTTGGTCCAGAATTGATAACCCTGCAATGAAAAAATTCTAATTATCCCATAGTTCCCCTCAATTGAGAATGCAGGGTGATCATGTCGTGCTACGTGTGAAATTAAAATTACCTTGACTTCTCTTTGCCAAGATCCAACATCTCCTGGAGGTGCTAAGCCCACATAAGCACCATTGGCAGGTATGTTGTCATCGTGAACATATCTAGATCAAATTGAAGGAAAAAAACACAACGTGATGGCCTTCAATTTCTGACCAAATTATCAGGGGAGCAAACAAGAAAAATGTATGTTCATGCTAATGATTCAAAACTACAGCTTTGTTCAGGAAGGCTATATCAGGCAAATTACCTATCTTTCACTAATAATGTACCACTGACATTGCCCCTTTGATCAGACTGCGGAAAGTCTTCAGAAACAGGGAAAGTGTAAGGCCAGCCTTCTACTTCAATTGCCATCTAAAGAAGAACCTTTTGTCTTAGCCACTTAAAGTAGTAGATAGATAACTGTTTAACTTGGAAGATGAAATTAGAGTATCTTTAATGCTGAACCTGTTCTTTAGCATCCTCCCAAAGTGAAAGTGGGTCACCTCCATTCGACAAAGAATTAAGGTAAATAAAAATGGGGCCAAAAACTTTCTTCCAGGGCTCATTAGTTCCAAATTTCAATAACAAATCCTCTCCTGAATAATGAACGCTGTGCATAACCTGATCAATTGGTCGTAGGATTGTAATCAAAGTCAATACTAGTGCTTTTTTGCTGTAAAAGAAGAAGTTAGATTAAAGTATCGAACCATGACATAGTTTCCTAAGTTTCCTTTGAAAAGGTCCTTGTTTTTACCTACCACTCTATCTAGAAGAGGGAAAAAATTGAAAAAGAGAAGAAAGAGAAAGAAACGTTTACAGCAAGGGCGGTGGGGCCGACATGTGAGGTTAGGTTTTGCTTGAGGGGGCCAGCAGATCGAAACTCATCGCTGGGTGTAATTTGCCAGAACCCCACGGGGACGGGGGGTTCAGTGCAAATCCAACCATGGACCCTGTTGTCCTTGTTCTCACATGAGTATTGGTACTTGTCATCCACCTGCACAGGTTGTCAACGGTTGAAAAGAACCAAACCACACCCAAAAAGAGAAGGAATAAGGACACATTATTGAAAATAAAGTAACCTGACCAATTTTATTTTACTTAGAAATTTAGAAACCACCTCTCCTCTAAACTCTGGTTCCAGTGGGTCAACGAGTAGGACTGCCTCGGGATAGGCCAGGGTTTGGCTTCTGTATGGTAACCGGTCATCAGGCAGGGGCATGCATCTTTGCCTGTTGTCAGCCATAGCCATGTAATGAAACCTGTGTGTCGAAATTGCCAATGCTTGTGAGTTGTTTTACAATTTTTTTGTTTTTGTAGTTGACTTTTTCATTCAGTTTGCAATTCTGCTCTAATGATTTGTTTCTAGTGAAGCAAGAAGTCCTTTTCGGTAAAAGCAGGTAGAGGCTGAACCGGCATTTTCTCCCAAATGAGTTTTATATTTACTCTATAAAAGGAAGTTTGGCAATAAAATAAGATGGAGAAACTGTGCCTACTTGTCTTTCCTGAGCTTGAATGCGACCCTGAACCTGTCAAGGATGAAAGCAGGCCATTCCTCCAAGTGCTCGTAAATTGCATAGGTATAGAATCCTGAGGAATTACGAAGCATTACAAACCTGAAAAAGATATTGAAAAGTTTTTGCTTTTGTTATAATCTCCCCTATCATCATGTAACTGAAATCACGTTCAGAAACAGTATGCTCTGGATATAATTAACAGATTGAGTACCTCTTGTCAATGTTCAGAGGAACGACTCTGCCTTCTTGGGAAGAATCCCACATTCTAGTAAATGAGAGCTCCACCTGCTCCTCATTTTCCACTATTACCTTAAAACTAGTTGCCTCAATCCTGCTTAGCAATGATTTTGTGGCTCAACCAAACAATAAAAAAAATGAAATCTAAAATAAGAAAACTTAGCTTTGAAGGGACAACAGTGCCTTTCGTGGGAGAGACTTGGAAACATACCTGTCAAATTTGCCCTTTGTTCCTTTACTTCCTGCTAGATTCCAGACAAGGTCCCAATACCTTTAAGATTCCATAGGGAAATGAAATCAACATCTAGTTACTCAATCACAAATCATTAAGTTTCACAAAAAAAAAAAGTTAATCACAAAACCAATCCCACGCACAAATCCAAAAAACTTTCCCATAATGTTGAAAAGAAGTGAATAAAGAAATAAAATTGATAAAACTAAATGCTGATTTTGTATGTGTTTGAAAAATCTCCTTCTATATTGATGACAAAACTGAACCTGAGCTTGCAACCTCATTTTCTCAAGATTTCTGCAGATCATTACTGTTCATAACTACCCTTTTTGCAGTTCATGGCTGAAGAACATGTATTTCATGCAATAGTTTTTTACTACTTCATTTCCCTAAATAGAAGAATATGGGGGATATAGATGTCAGACGTTTTTGCTTTTGGTTTGCCTTCTCCCCTGCACCAAAAAGAGAAGAAAAATAAAAGAAAAAGAGCAGAGGAATTGCGTACCCTCTATCAGTTTCATCGTTTTCAACAGCAAGCAAGTTGTCAATACCATTATATTGCAAACCGGTGACAATCCCACCCGGGTTTGATATTGTCACCTGAAGTATGCCATTATCCATCACCACCTGCACATGGCATACTAAAATCTAAATAAACTGGAGGAAGGAACAGGAACTTGGTCTAAAATTCTGAAGCAGGCCAAAAAGAAACCAAAAATGAAACTGCAAAACAGTAAGAAACAAAAGTTCTTACATATTTATCTTGGACATCTAACTGCACTCCCGGAGATGACATGGTCAAGCCCTGCTACCTTGCCAATGGCAACCATCAGCGACGACCAGGAACCGGTAAGCTCAGTGGAAATATGTCAATAAGGTGAATTATGGCAAGGCAAGAAAAATGTTTGTCAAACCCGTGACTTATATGACTTAGAGGAATAGGGAGTTCAGTGCAGTAGGTTATATAATGGAGAATGTAGACACGTGACGAGTTATTTACATCATAATGACTAAAGCTTCCGTTTTAGGAGCTGAAATAATATGTTTTCTTAACCATTTCTTTTGTTGTCTCTTTACTTTGCCGTCACCGTTAGTTTGGGGCATGAATCCTTCATAAAAAAGTGTGCAAAAGGTGAAAGGACACCAATGGCTTGAACGGTTGGTGTTGAACTGTTGAGTTCTGAGGGCATGTCAAAGGCTCAAATCCAAGTTTTCAAGCAGACCAAGAATCTGTGAGCCAATCGTGTGTTAAGTTTTCAAAGTTCAATTTTTTAAAGAATTTCCCGTTTTCTTTCATAGGAGCAAGCTTTCCATGGACCCTTCAAAATGGAGAAATAGGACAAGCATAGGTCACATGTAAGCAGATTTATGGGGTCAAGCCTTTTGCATGTGGAATTGAAATAAAGACTTCAATCCCAAGTTATTATAAATTTTTAACTAAAAAAGAATCCAAGTTATAGATTCACTAAGCTAAATGTCAGATATGGACAAGGAAATACCAACGTTCTTTGCCTCAACAGTCTAACTTTACGGCTCCGTGAATAAATGAAAGTAAATTTCATTTACAATCTTTGCCTTGTCTCTGGTTTCATTTCCAATTTGATCAATATTTTCAATGTTGAATGTTCTTCTCCATTTCTAGCACCTCGATCTGAGAGAATAAAACCTTCTCAGTAAAAAGTATGAGGGAAATTCTCCAGTATCAGTTCATCTTGTAATTTAAAACTTTTTGGAGATTTAATTGAAATGAAATTTCTCTTATGACCATCAATAACTATTAGCCGAATGTTAAATAGAACTAGCAAAAGAAGCTACTTGAAGTTACAAGTGGGATACATGGCTTAAACTAAATGAAGATAGGCTGTTTTGGTAACTGATGAGCTTCTGGGTCAATCAATGAAATGAAATTTAATTATCGTTGATAAAAATGAAAAGATATTTATTGTGGAAAATTGGGTTCCTTTGCAGGTTGCCCTGCTGCGGTGGAAAGCCAAGTTATAGCTTAAATGGGCATGGCTAGGCTCTTATTAGCAGCCTCTTAAATTTGGCAATGCAGTTCATTTCATGGCCTTCTTTCTTTTGGTAAGGGATTGATTTTTCAGAATTTTTCGAAAATGAACAATCTATTAAAACAAAAATGTATATTACTTTAATGCAGCTTTGATCAGGACAAACAACAAACGTTCAACGATTATGATCCAATTCCATCTCCTCTGACAATGCACTCATATGTTCTTTCTTGGAACTTGAAGTTGGGGGGCCTTCTAATCGTATGTAATCATACATAATCCCTTGAAACGGACCGCTGCTTCGTGGTTGCGTCAGGAAGATAGTGTTATCACCTTGTACAAGCAGTTTTCCAGGTATATCTACATTGTACAGCCAGTAGAGTCCATGAATTCCATGCCTTGCAATTGAGTTGTCCCTCCCGAATAGTCCACTTGAAAATAAAGGATTTCCTTTTGGATCATTAATTCGAATCTGTAGATCAAAAAATTCATTTTGTACTAGGGTGAACTTGCATGCTGAATAGGTTGCAGTTTGACAGTAAGACTCTCTTTCCATGGTATTCTTATCAAGTTGAAAATTTGAATAATGTAGTTATATACCTGCAATTCGGATAAAGTTGCAGATGCAATCGCCAAGCGTAATTTATAGGAATTACTCTGATCCACATTGTCAAGTTTGAACCTAATTTGCCATGTTGTTCCTTGATACTTGTTATCATCAGTCTTCCTGTAGTGCAAGAGACATGGTTTAGCTAAGATATGAAAAGTTGACCCCTAACAGAAGAATGGAACTGCTGTATTAGCCAAAACACCCCAAAAGGCTGCTAAATTGGAAGGGAAGAAATCAAAATGAAAAATAAATGTTCAAAATGAAGATGATAAACGAAGTTGCCATGGAATGATAATGAAAGGATATTACCTGGTTACTTGAGCAAAGAACCAATCTTTTTTGTAGTCACTACTGCCAACTGTGTAAACTAGATCTCCAACAGGATACAGTTCTGCATATCTTTCCCATAGTCCATACTGTCTAAACCTGCCAGCGGAAGGGTATATATGCCCAATTTATATTGAATTTCACCACATTATAGCAAAGCATTTGCAAATTGCAGAGGACCTTCTTACATGGAGCTGCTACAAATGGTTGTTCGCAAAATTGAAAAGACAACCGTGGAAAATGATCATAGGGATATTATTTCAGAACTATCATAAATAAATATCAGAATTTCTAAATTATTTTTGGAATGGCATTTGCAAATGCAAAGAATGCCAGAGATAACATTATTAGAAACCATATCACCAGTTGGGAGAAAGAACGGAGACTAACCTATCAGGATGGTTAACATAAAGTTTGTTGATGTACTTAGGATTAGGATCTGGGACATAAAATTCTGCAGCAGAACGATCAGGGATGCCTATTTCCCACAATGTAGGTCCATTTCTCGGAGGTTCATAAATGAGATCACCCACCTCAATATAACTACCTGTATCACATTATACTGACATTAAAACGCTTACTAATACCTGCAAAAATTATAGAGCTTGAACAAATTGCTAAAATTCGAAAAATGTACCTGGAGTTATAGTGATGGCAACATCAGATCGATAATCTCCAATAAAACCAGGAACCCATGCGTAAAGGTTATAATCAGCGGTTCGTATGTCATTGATCAAAAAATAGCCATTTACGTCTGTTTGGGTCCAAAATTGGTAGTCCTATTCGGGAAAATAGCAGGCGCATTATTATATGTAAGTATTCGCTTGGAACTAATTTTACGTCTGTGAAATGTTGTTCCGCCATTGCCTCCTGTGTTTCCATCATATCCTACATACTGTATGCTATAATCGGGTGGCATGAACTTTATATAGAGTACGAGATAGGCTTAATTAGTTACATGGGCAAATGGTAGTCTAATGGAGGGGTTAACAAAATCACCTTGCATTCTCTTTGCCATGAGCCAGCATTTCCTGGTGGAGCCAATCCTATGTAAGCTCCATTTGCTGGTATGTTGTCATCACTAACGTACCTAGACAATATAATCACAAAAAACTGAGAACATGATTTAATCAATTGGCTGTGTTTGATATGCTACATAAGATTAAGAGAAATTAATTAACAATTTTCTTCCTTTCACTATTTCTTTTTACCATCTGACAGCCCCACAGGAAACAACAAGAACGGTGAACAACCATTGTAATGTTGTCAACTCTTATTCATTTTTAAAGTAAAAATGATTTTAGCTTAACTTTCCGAAATCAATTTAAATAGATTTAGTTGACTAAAACAAGAAAATGCCAGAGGACTAAAGATTGCAGCAAAAAGTCTGCATATCTACCTGTCATGCACAAGAAGTCTACCGCTAACACTACCCCGTTGGTCCGATTTAGGAAAATCCTCTGAAGCTGGGAAAGTGTAAGGCCAGCTCTGGACTTCAGTAATCATCTGAAAGCCATTAAGTTATTGACATCAGATATAGGCATTCTAATTGTAAAAGTTATTGTCCAAATGATTGCAGCCTTTCCTGCCAAACCCCAGATTAAACCTGTTCTTTAGCATCCTCCCAAAGCGAAAACGGATCATCTCCTTCCATTGCATAGTTGAGATAGATAAAAACAGGGCCAAACACTTTCTTCCAGGCCTCGCCTGCACTGAATTTCGGCACCAGGTCTTCTCCGGAATAATGAGCACTGAGAAACACCTGATCATACCATTTTCATCATGATTAAATAGAAGTCATCGTTATTCATATAAAAAAATTTTCATATTCCCAGAAGTCGCCATATTCAGATTTCTTATAATCCCAGTGGTGGCTTCAGGCATATAAAAGAAAATTTCAGCTGTAGCGCAATGGTCTTACAGCAAGGGTGGTGGGGCCCACATGAGAGGTTAAGTTCTGTTTGACGGGTCCACCGGAGCGGAACTCGTTGCCGGGTGTGATCATCCAGAATCCTACTGCTGGTTGGTCAGTGCGTATCCAGCCGTGGACTTGGCTGTATCTGTTGTCACATGAATATTGGTACTTGTCATCCACCTAATAAGTCACATTGAAGGATTTCGTTTAGCCAAATTTTCATTCATTCCTATATGATTTGCTTTGTTTAGCAAATTAAGGAGAGACGATATCTTTAATTATTTATGCACTGAAAGTGGCCACCTCTCCTTTCAACTCGGGCTCCACGGGGTCAACCAGGAGGACAGCTTCTGGGTAAGCCAGGGCTTGACCTCTTCCTGGCAACCGGTCATCAGGCAGAGGCATGAATCTTTGCCTACTGTCTGCCATAGCCATGTAGTGAAACCTGTCCACCCAAGAAACTCAGCAGTTAGCGGTCTAAATTTTCTTTCCCTTAAAGTGGAAACTTCTTGTGAAGAACTAAGGATGTCACGGGGTGTATAATTATAGTTCAATCTATTTGTGTTTACTATTCGTCACTAAATTGAAAGAAAAAAAAGTGATAAGTTTATTTCTCTACTTGTCTTTTCTCAGCTTGAATGCGATTCTGGTCTCAGCGAGGTTAAAACCAGGCCAATCTTTCAAGTGCTCATAAATGGCATAAGAGTAGAAGCCTGAGCAACCACGCAGCACAATGAACCTGGTAAAATATGAACATAGTTTTTATATAACCTTCATAATAATAATAATAATAATAACTCCATAGACAATATTGCAGGTTAAAGGGTTGAGCAGTAAGGACCTTTTGTCTATATTTAGAGGAACAAGCCTGCCCTCTTGGGAGGAATCCCACGTCCTTGTGAAGGAGACCTCAACTTGATCCTCATTTTCCACTATAACCTTAAAACTTGTTCCCTTAATCCTGCACAGAAATTAACATGATTTTAATAATTAGCTTATATATATGAAATCAAATTGACTAGACAAAACCATAATTAAAAGATGCACCCGAATCTGCGACTAAAATGAAGTTATGTTTTTGAGTGAAAACTAGGAGATCCACAAAAGAAAAAACTAACTTCAGCGAAGGTTTAACTTCAAACTGGATTGACAGGTTAAAAAAAAAATTACTCATAAACTAAAACTAAAAATGAATCTTACACGTCAAATAAGCCAGCAGTTCCAGCAGTACCCGGTGAGCTCCAAACAAGGTCCCAGTACCTGAATCCATTGGAAAATATAGGCACTACGTTTTTAAGTCACTGCAAGAATCGATACCAAAGTGAAGAACAGAAAGTAAATGAAGATGGAATCCCTCGGCAAAGGAGACTTATACCCTCTATTCGATTCTTCATTTAGAACTTCCAGCAAGTTGTCGATGTCATTATATCGAATGCCGGTCACAATTCCATCAGGGTTCGATAATGTCAGTTGGAGTACGCCATTATCTATCATCACCTGCAAAAACATTGCATGAATATGAAGTTACTTAAATAGTATCTCGAGAGGGACACTTTATCTCCTTCAAGTTATGCTCTTCTTTCTGCAAAGACGAAACTAGAAAAATATTGGAAGAAAAGAAAAGAAATACATGAGTATCCTGAATATGGAGTTGAACCCCAATAGGCGACATGGTTTTTGAAGACTTGACGTTTTTGTTTGCAGGCTAGGTTTTGTCAGAGGTCCATGAAGATTTTGAGAATCCTCGGCAATCTTGCGCAGACAAGTCAGGAGTTCAAAAAGGTTTATAAGCATGTTTTCAGCTTAGTTTCCTTGAACTGGAGATAAAGCATCCTTTTGTCAATTCTTTTATCTTCAACAATCTCTTAACTTGGTCGCCAACGCAGTTTGGTACCATATAGAAGGAAAGCGTGCAAGAGTCGCTACGTGGAGCAGCCAATTACAACATGCATCACAACATCATAAATATGCCGTGGGATTGACTTTTGGATGTGTAGTGCTAAGTATTATAATAATAATAATAAAAAAACTTATCTTAAGATTAGGTCACGGAAAGAACATTGCTCTTGAAAATTAAAACTGATTTTCCACCCACTCTGAATAATATTTCGAGGATACTATTCCAATAACAATATCTTTTTGTGACATTTTTATTTTTAAATAAAAGGTATATGATCTCTGCTTTACATGATCCAGCCCTCCATGGTGGGTCGCGCTTGGTAGGCCTCACACGATTTGGCGTTCCGGCCTATTTATAGCCCATACAGGAGTTGATTGGGCTGATTATAAGGTTGCCAGCATTTTTCCATTCGGCTAGTATATTTTGCCAGGCTTCTTTAAATGGAAAGACAGGTGACCACTAAAGAACGTGCCAAATGAGCATGCCCAATACCATTTGGGATCTGATATTCTGTGTGTCAAATATTCAATTTACTTTCTTAATGACAAAATATTTAATTTACTTTACTAATTTAAACTGATTTCAATTATTTAATTTACTTGGTATAGCACATTGAAATTCAAAATACACTTTCATGTTAGGGTGGTCTTAAAAGTACATAGTTAAACCTATCAGTGCAGTTAACATGATGTTGGGGGACCTTCTAAACGAATGTAGTCATACATGAATCCTTGGAAAGGGCCATTGCATCTTGGTTGCTTCAAGAAGATGGTGTTGTCCCCTTCAACAAGCCGAGTACCTGGTATGTCCACATTGTACAGCATGTAGATCCCATGAATTCCATGTCTTGCTATTGCATTGTCCCTCCCGATCAGTCCAGTTGTAAATAACGGACGATTTGTATTTGGATCGTTAACCCGAACCTAGAGGGGCAGGAAAAATTTTAAGGCTTCATGGTGTAGTTTGAATTAAATGAAGAAAGATTTTCAAAGGCCTGCCCAATCAACCGTGCAGTGTAGTTCTTTACCTGCAATTCAGCTAGAGTAGCAGATGCAAGTGCCACTCGCAATTTGTAGGTACCACTCCGATCCACGTTATCGAGTTTGAAGTTGATTTGCCATGTAGTTCCTTGATATGAATTATCGCTCGTCTTCCTGAAATCCTCAATCATTATTCTCAACTAATATTGAGAAAATGACAGATGATCAAACAAAAACCAATGTTAAAAGCTGTACCTGACAACCTGCGCAAAGAACCAATCTTTCCTATAGTCACTAGCACCGATTGTGTAAACCAAGTCTCCATCAGGATATAATTCTGCATATCTCTCCCACAACCCGTACTGCCTAAACCTGCAAGTCGAGGAAAATGGCAACTAAGAACATATTGAGCAAGGAATTTGCATGGGCATGAAATTCTTGGACTGTTCACATCAAAGAAGTAAACTGGAGGAGAGGATCTCCACAAGAGAAGGCTCCATGCAGGAGGATTTTCTTTCCAAATCTAGTGCCATCAGAAAATGCTACATGGTCATGTGAAAAAATTTCTTAGGAAACTAATGGAACTAAAGTTTTCACTTCCTTGAACGAATAAAGTAAAAGAAACTGGTCGTGCTCACCCTAAAAACTCAAGTTCATCAGATAGCAAAACTCTTTTTAAGAACGCAAAAGAGGGCAGCTAACCTGTCAGGATGGTTAACAAAAAGTCTATTGATATACTTTGGATCAGGATCGGGAACATGAAACTCTGCAGCAGAGCGATCAGGGATGCCTATTTCCCACAATGTTGGTCCATCTCTTGGAGGTTCATATATGATATCACCCATTTCAATGTTACAACCTGTACTACATGTTGCATGAAGCATATCATAATTGTGATGCTAGTCAATTAATGAGTGCACCAAAGTATGAACTACCTGAGCTTATGGTAATGACAACTTCATTCCGATAATCTCCAATAAACCCAGGGACCCATGCATAAAGATTATAATCACCAGGGCGTATATTTCTAATGGAGAAAAGGCCATTCTGATCTGCTTTGGTCCAGAATTGGTAGTTCTAAGCAGAAGTACAACAGCAAAATCACTTTCTTTAAGAGTGCAATTGATTATTTTTGCTAGCATTGTCAAGAAAAATTACAAGCATGAAACTTACATGTCAAAAGAAAAGAATAAAGGACCACAAGTGTCAGCATGCTTTTTGCATGCTCCGTGGAATTATCATAAGTTCAAGCAACCTTACCTTGCTTTCCATTTGCCATGATCCTGCGTTTCCTAGAGGAGCCAAGCCAACGTATGCCCCACTTGCTATTAGATAGTCATTGCTGATATATCTATACAAGTAATTACTAGAAACTGAATGACATTTACATAAAAGTGAAACAAAAAAAGTAGAACAGGAACTAATATTACGTTTTGATCAACCATCCACTAACATGTAGATAAAATAAAAGTGAAATGCAGTAATAGGACGCAAATACAATTTTTATTGGTTCTTCTTGTATTAAATTACATCTCTTCAATTCTTGCATGGCAACAAAAAGAATTATTATAATTATAGTTGATATTATAATTACTGCTATGAATAAGCTATTCTCTTTTCTGATAAGTGACTGCTACGAATAGCGATATAATTTTCCCAATAGTGCTTCTATTCAAAGTTTGTCTGACTAAAACATGTCTCCCACTCGTGAAGTTACTAAGTTGTGAAAGATGTATTATTCGTCTTGCATGCCTACCTGTCTTGGACTAGAAGTCTACCATTAACATTACCCCGTTGTTCTGACTTTGGAAAATCCTCTGAAGCAGGGAAACTATATGGCCAGCTTTGAACTTCAACCATCATCTGCAGATCACTTATACAATTATTTTATTCACAGAATGTCACTACAAATAATCTTGTCCGTTTCAAAGAAAATCGTGGATGGAGTTTCCTATATCAAACCTTGATTTTAGCATCCTCCCACAGCCAAAGGGGGTCATATCCAGGAGTTGCAGAATTAAGATAGATGAAAACGGGGCCAAAAACTTTCTTCCATGGTTCACCAGCTTCAAATCGTGGAACCATGTATTTCCCAGCATAATGTGCACTAAGAAACATCTGCAGATACCATTTGGGTTGAGAGTTAATTTAAGTTCATGATCATAGTAGTGAATATCAGATTATCGAAAAAACCACAAGGTGGTCAAAGATCAAGCACTTACAGCCAGAGTGGTGGGTCCTACATGTGAGGTTAAATTCTGTTTAAGGGGTCCACCAGATCTGAACTCATCGCTAGGTGTGATTTGCCAGAACCCCACCGGTGGGTCAAAGCAGATCCAACCATGGACCCGAAGATCTTTGTTCTCACATGAATACTGGTACTTGTCATCCACCTGCAAGTCAAGAAGTCATAGTAAAACAATATGCATTCCTAAGTCCATACGATATGGAAAAAGCATCCCTAGAACTTAACCGAGCTAGGGTTAGAAATTTTGACTTAATGAAGACAAACGACATTTATGCTTTGCCACATTGGCTAGAGCAAAGTTTGGGATCTGCTCACAATCTAATTACAAAGTGCTTACTGTCGATGATGGAGAAAAATAAAATGGCCTAGAGAAAGCACATAAGGAGGAGAATGGGCATGCAAGAAGTACCTCGCCTGTTAGCCTCTGATCCATGGGATTGACAAAAAGAACTGCTTCTGGATAAGCCAAAGGTTGGCATCTTCCAGTTGATCGGTCATCAGGGAAGGGCATGTATCTTTGCCTGTTATCTGCTATGGCCATGTATTGAAACCTGTGACAAATTCAAAAGTCCACAAAATCAACCAATTTTTACTTACTAAAAATTATTTCACTTGAAACCATACATAGGTGGCTAAATAGCTATACTTAAGTTTAAACGAACTTGATGTCCCATACTGCTGTTCAATCCATTTCTTAACCTATCTAGAATTAGTGAATTGCATAACTAGCTTTAAACAATGACTGGAAGCTACCTTTAACATGCTATAACACATAATTCTTAAAATGAAAACTTATAGTTGAGTCAATCAATTGATACAAAATAAATTCACCAATACTAAGTTGTCTGTCACTGAATCATAACCCTGGATTGACAGGGAAAAAAAAGGATATTTTCTTATAATAGCATTTCTGGACAAATAACAAAGTTTTCAAATTTTCACTTGACATTGTTGGTTTTTCAAAGAAATCCATTAGAAAGCTGTAAGCAGCCGATCTGTTAAAGGAAGAACATGCTATGCATTTATTACTTCTCTTTTCTGAGCTTGAAAGTAATTCTGGTTTCCCCAAGCTCAAAACCAGGCCATTCTTTGAAATGCTCATAAATGGCATAGGAGTAAAAGCCTGATGAACCACGAAGCATTATAAACCTGGAGAAAGATAGTCATGATTAATAATTCTGTAGCTGAAAATCTCGATAACAAACCTATGTATGGTTTAAGCAAGGACCTTTTATCAATATTTAGGGGAATGTACTTGCCCTCGAGAGAGGGATCCCAAGTTCTTGTGAACGAGAGCTCAACTTGTTCCTCATTTTCCATTATAACCCTAAAACTTGTCCCTTGAATCCTGCACAGCAATAATACTTTAGTATAACCACAATGGTAATTATTTTATGGTTAATAAATCAAGTATAATCAAAATCTGAACCATTTTATCCAATCCTGATTGAAATATCGAAGTCAATAAAAAGGAAAAAATTGATAGTAAACTTTGTAAGCAAAGAAGAAATAGTTGTTTGAAAGGAAAACAATAATGACAATGCTTTTGAGATATATAGAAAGAGAATCTCGTATGCAGAGCATGTTGATAGCATGAACTAGCTTAAATAGGAAAGCCTTTTATATGTATTATAAAATTTAGATCAACCAAGTTTCTCTGTTCAATGCATCAAAATCTTGTTGCAACGTAGCTTCCTACCCATCTTGCGTTAAAAAATAAAAAATTTAGGAAACCTATTCGGCCAGTCCAAGTAGAGGGCCCAAAAAAGAGACTTTTAGAATTAAAATCTGGCCTAATGAAGTTAAGTCGAAGTGTTATTCGGTGGTTCTCATATATGCAGAGCAGAGGACAATGGGCGTACACATCAAATATTCCCTTCCCTCCTATTTCATTCCAGTGCAGGTCCCAGTACCTACAATCAGAAAAAATCAGTCAAATGCTGTGGTTTTGCTGTGTATGACAGAAAAATATGTAAGAAACACTTCTAAGCAAGGGACTGTAAGAAAATTTGCCTGTATTGTAACACTTTTTCTATGGCACCTACAAATGCTCCTTCCTCTAAGTTACATAGTCTTACTTAGCGTCTTGATTTCATTAAATTAATTCTATGCTTTGAAATGCCTATTAGCTAACAGTTTTTATTGCCATGCACTTAATTAGTTCCAAATCTACAGATCCTTAACTATCACCACGAGCAGAAGCAACTAGAAAAGAAAACATAATTTGGCAGCAGATTTATGTAATGCTACATACCCTCTATTAGTTTCCTTGTTTCGAACTTCAAGCAAGTTGTCTATGCCATTATACCGTATACCAGTAACAATACCCCCAGGCTTTGATAATGTGACTTGACATATGCCATTATCCATCACCACCTGCAAACATTTTGAATATTGGCAGAAAGGATACTCACAACCAAATCAAACCCCATCAACTGCTAATCTCCAAAAGACTCCATTCAACTCATATATCCATGCATATCAAATTCTAACAATTTCTGGGAATCCAAAGAAAATCAGACGAAAGTGACTTACATAACGGTCTTGAATATGCAATCGGACCCCTTGAGGTGGCATGGGAGCACAAGCTATATCCTGATTCATGATCAATATATCTGAAAATTCAAAAGAAACTATTTTATAAAAAGTGTTACAATTTATCAAAATTGAGAAATAAATCAATTAAAAAAGATGCAAAATGTTCGAGGCTTTGGGTTAGAGAAACAAAGCAATCTCTGCATAGCGTGGGATATTGCATTAAGAAACCTAAAGCAAGAATATAATAAGATAATGGAAAATGTCCGAAAGAAATTGTAAATTTCGAATATAGGATCTTGATCATAACTTGGCTTTACTGCTTCCACGCCAAGACTTCACTATTGCCAGTCCCTTCATTGAAGATGGCTTCAATCAAATCCTTATCATTTCACTTCAACGTGAAATTTCCAAAATAAATAAACATCTCCACAGTCACTATACAATTGAAAGCAACAATTTTAAAATTTTAAATTACCTTGCCTTTCATTCCTGTTACGTTTGTTACAGCGGCCGCAGCCACTGAAAAATTCTATGATCCTCTGCAGTGTGCGTGACATGTACGATCAGTCTGTCAGCGAATCAGGCTGGCGTAAGTTCATCGCACGAGAGAGAAACGGCGGTGATGGCAATGATCGGGTGATCGGAGATGCTTTCGGCGTAGATGCGGCCGTAAGCGATCAGAGAACTACCGTTTGTTATGGTGGTTGATATTCGGCGACAGTTACAGTGGCGGGTAAGTTTTCAACCGTTGAGGAGAGCGTCTCTCATTATATTATAAATAATAATAATAATTATTATTAATTATTATTGTACTAAAAAAATATGCTTTTCTACATTTTTAACATGGATTCAGTTATGAAAGCCGTTGCCACTTGTGATAATGGCAAAGGGGGAATGAGAAAAGAAATTCCTTTTTATTTTCTTAAAACGTATAATTATAAATATATATATATATATAAATTAAAATCTGAACCTCATTAAATGTAACAACGAAAAGCATAATTATGGAATCATAATTTAGCAACAAAAAAAATTTAAAAAGAAATACTAATTATTTGCTTATTCTTTGGAATTCAAAGGCTTAATGTCCCGATATCATAGTAACAAAATTGATTCGATTTTAACCGGTGAAATATTTGCTCATTTTTTATCGCTCATCTCAAAGAAAAATGATCATAAAAAAGGCAAGCCGTTGGCGTTTGGCTCTGAACTACTACCCGGTCAGATGATTTAGTCAATCTCAGAGAACTTCCTGCGTTAGAATCGGGGCAGATTATGTTTAGGATGATGCCAGCCAGGGCACAATGCACACCAAGTCCGCAATATGACATTCATAGTACATAGCTGACACATTATTGTGATAAAAATTTGGTTTTCATAATATTTTTGGTACATTTAGCATTATTATTATTATTGTTATAATTTGGAGTTGCAAAAAGGCAGTCGTTTCATGTATAAAAATTTTTATGAACGAAGAAGCAAATATACTGTCAGTATATTATGATCACAATCTGAATGAGTTTGATACAGCAACAATAAATATAAGCTCTAGGATAATTTGAGATACAGAAATGGAATATTTAGCTCTCAAGCTGATTTACATAAGCCCAGTGTGTATCCTCTACTCTGCTAATGCACCTGACTGGTCTCTGTCTTCTTCTGGAAAAAAAGTGACCCTAATAGAACAGCAATGCCTGTTATTGCAATGGTGAATAGAAGTCTTCTCCGTGAATATTCAGGTGGCTGCCTTCTCTGAGCACCTTGCTCCCTTTCAGCAGCTCTCACATCCCTAAAATGAGGTCCCAAATCCATTACTTAAACCCATGATAATTGGTGTAAAATATTTCTCTTAAGGCAAGGCAGGAAACAAAAGGCCAATCTGACACAATTTTCAGATAACAAATACTTAAGTACATGCGGTGCGTTAAAACGTTGTTTCCGTAAATCTTAGGTGCAAAACAAACTCAAGTTCTTGGGCTTGATCTGATGGTATTTGCCAGAATGGAGTCAAGTCCCATTCATATCAAGGTGACACAAAGACAAGTTAAATTATGCACTATTTTCTGGCTTAAGTAGGGGGTGCCGTTCTTGCCATTGATGAAAGGGAGGGGAAAAAGGACAATGATCATGGCTTATGCAACCATTAATTACACATCACAGCTAAAACCATCTTTTTCAAAATAAAATCACAAGCTAAGTAAATACTTTAACTAGCTATCTTTGAACAGAATGCAGAATCAAACCCAATTACCCAAAGAACTAGCTCTTCACACGACAATATAGTCCACAGAAAGCAATGAACACTTTGCAGTAACTACTAGTTCTCAATTTGCAGACTGAAATTTGCAATGAGTACAAAATGCTAACCTAAACCACACAAGTTACCAACTTTTGCCTGCTAGATACTATGAAGACAAAAATATAAATTCTTGACGTAGGCCATCGATAACAAGCTTAAAAATTGAAAAATAATTTGTGAAAAAGTTATAAGTGATCAATACATCTACCCAAAACATTCCAATGGTAAGTTATAGCATATGTTATATGTACCTGGAAGATCCCACATTTTCTGCAACACCAGTACACCTACTTTCATGGTTATATCTTTCTCTCAGTCTAATGTATCTGTTACACAGATGACACAGCTCCGTCCGGTTCCCACAGACTTCCTAAAATCACAAAGCAACAGTAATATAGTAACAATTTCATCTAACACATACCATCCGAATCCTTATATTGAAAAATGATAACAAAATTAGTACCTGATGCTCAGCCAGATCAATAGCAGGCAATGGAAACTCGCAGAACTCGCAAGTAACAATCCTCTGGGGGCAATTTTCACCTTTATGGATAGCTAGAATTTCACGTTCCATTGTCTCACTGCACAGCGAACAGGCCACCTGCTTGCATACATATGTGGTCAATAGCATCACAAATGTTAATACATGCATTATGTTAGATTTTATAGTAGAAATGCACTTGCACATTACATACAGACATACACAAGCACAATTGAATCAACCCACAACAATCTTGGCTAACCAAAATCATGGTAGACAACACCTACCCATTATTGTTCATCATTAAAGGACTAACTGGAGTCTTTGTATTCTCTTCTGTTTCTCTAAATAATATTTCAAACTTTCATAAAAATGAACATTTACAGTAACTTTCAGGAGGTTGATAATTTGTTTCTACCTTATAACCATAATCTGAGAAAATAGTCTTCCCTTCTAGACAAATTGAGAAATCCAAACCAAAAAGAAAAGACTTGAGTTCAAATGGTGGAATAAAGAAGGAAGGGCGGATTATCAACTCAAATATCCATCAATCTAAACAGGCTTTATCAATTTGCTTTGGAAGAAAAACCACATATCCTAGGCCAATAAGATAATTAGGATGGCAACATGAAGAATATGTCAAATACATTGACAACTTAGTTATCCCTTCCCCACCCCTTCTTCCCAAAATATTTATTGAAAAAAAAATATCAACCTAAGAAAAATTCCAACATTTTGGCAAGATTTGAATGCTATAACCTATTGCTATTTATTAAGCTAAACACAAAGATCACACAATTTTACAGCTTCCAGCTCCAGTAGCATCAGAAAGCTATCATAACGATGGGAAAAGCAGAGAAAGGAAACAACAAAGATAAGAATTGATTCATTTGAAAAGAATCAGAAAGACCTAAACTCACATACCGGAGCATGGGTGTTTAAGAAATGTTCCTGAGCATGCTTTTTTGGAACCATATCACCACAAACTTTACATTTTTCTAGATTCCGGACGCAATGGGCATAATGCAAATCAATATTTGAAGAAGGTATGGGCCTGTCACTGAAACATTTGAAAGGTGAAAATACTCATTAAAATTTCCTGGGCAATGGGATTTCCAAAACTGTTACATATTTGAGTACACCTCCATCCTCATAAAACTTTATTAATAAAGGACATCATTGCAACATTAAAAATTAATTAGCAACCACTTCAAAACTAAGGAATACATCAACACAAGATTCAAAGACCAATAATGTACTTCAATCTTGCATAAGAACAAGGCAATAGATATGAACCCGGGTAATCTGTGATTTACAACTCATTTTCACCATCCCAACTATGTACAGAAAACATAAAGCACACTTCAAGGTCCCTTATACTTGGATTACAAAGTCATTGTTAAAGGAAACAAGCACAACCAAAGAAAGAACCTCCATAAAAACTACCAACACCTATATTGAAATGTTCAAAATGCCCAATGGTCGAAGCCAAATTTTCATACTTCAATAGATTTCAGCTATTGATATAGACAAACGCCTTGATCACATGGACTCAATGCAACCATAAACACATCGAACAAACATAATTTTAGGTCCTAAACGACATTGAAAAAGGAAAGTCAATAAACTCACTCCCATTCCAGCTTGGTTCGGTCAACTTAAATTACTAATCATTTGGTTATGCATGAATTAATCCCCTACTACACGAACTCTGAACAAATCAGGTAACAAGAATCCTCCGCAACGCAATTTTAAAAATTCAAAAGAGAAATGCGAATTTTTAAGCTTATATAAACAAAATCTCAGATGATAAGAGAACAAACAACCAAAAGAACTGAGATCAGGAAGACAAGAAAGCAAATTACGTTGACAATTCAACGAATTAAAATTAATTCTAGAAACGATCACAAAAGTATATAATTCGAAGAAAGCGTTAAAATGATCACAAAATACCAGTGATTGCATATGCGCGTGGTTTCGTCCGAAGCAATTGCCATAGCGATCCGCTCAAAATCTTTGGTCCACATAAAAATAATAATAAGAAATCAATGAAAAATAATTAATTGAGGGGGAAATCGGACAAGGGCGAATTAAAATTTAGTGATGAAGATTACTAATTAAACCTGCAAGAAGCCTGGATTTTCGTTCGAGACTCTCCTCTTTCCCTGTTCCTTTTTTCAAGATTCGTAAGAGAGGAGAAAATAAAATAAAAAAAAGAAAATCAGAGCGAAGACTCAGAGAGTTTCAATTAATTACTTCTTTGGTTGAGCGAACAACTTTAGATGAATGACTTTGGCCTTTGGGACCACCCATGGAGTACACCATTCAGCTTTTTCCCCCACGCGCCTTTCAAGGCGGTGAGTGCCACGATTATCGGCAATTTGGGCCATGGCCTTTTAAAGTTTTTGGACTTAAATTTCATGATTGGGCCTTCAGCAGTAACCCTTCAGAAATAACTCTATGATAGCTTGATTTCCATTTTCATAAATCTACAAAAATTATCAATTAATTTCTTTTCTTTTCTTAACAAATCAAAAAATTCCTTGGTTACGAGGAAGAAATTAAATAAAAATTTCAGTATATTATTGTATATACATTTATATACATAACTTATACGTATACTAATTTAGAAAAAAGATGAAAAATCTTATAATATATTAATATATATATAATTTACTAATCAATGTAAAATATTTCCTAAGGCAAATATTGCACTTTTCGCATTATCTTTACTAGTAGTTCAACTTAATTTAACCATGCATTTATGTATATATACATTTGCGGAAACTTTATGTATATAAAATCTCTAGTTCAGAACCTTGACTCTTCCAAATGGTTAATTAATAAGTACTAACTCGGTTTGGGAAGTGTCCACTCTAAGGAATCTTTAGCTATAGCCTAATTGAAAGTTAGGTGGCCCTCTATTTTTACCTAACAAATTAACAATTCTAAGCTTTTGCTTCATTGGTGAGCTTGTTCAATATTTGTTCGGTTTCTTTTTGGTTATGCATTATCTAATAAAGATAACTTAAATCCCCTAAGGTTAGCCAATTGAGTGCATTTATTTTTAGCCATCGCGACAACGTTTTCCACACCAGGCTGCCGTGCATGGGTAGAAACCTAGACGGCTTTATAATGAAAAAAGCCTCCAAAATTGAATAAAAATGTATAAAGAAAACTAACAACTGATGGTCTTAACGACCTGAAGTAAGCAATGAACCTAACTCACCTCCATCTTTACCAACTATTGTGCACGAAGCCTCCAAATTTTTCTTTTCTGCTTTAGAATATATAATGTTGCACCATGTTGTCGGTTAATGTAATTAATTAATAATATGGTATTAAAAGGGTACGTACTAATTAATTAACTTGATAAACAGGATTCTGCAATTATTATGTTAATGTCCTCATAGGAAATCTTTTCCTTTAATTATAAATTGAACCCCTGTCCTTTACCTTTGATCCTATGAGTTTCTGCTCTTTATTGGTGCTTTGAAGACAATGGAAAGGAAAAATTAAGTTATTCTAAGTCGGGGTTTGGACCTTTCCTATTCTAGGAATATTGCAAATTAGGTTCCCCCAACTCCCCCTCTCCCCTTGTCCAAGCTTCCTATTTGATCGATGCTTGCATCTGCAGTTCGGCCGCATGACGGTGTTGATAATAATTGAGATGGAAACAAAGGCACACTTATAATTAAGTTAGTTCTAAATTAATACAAACTAAGTTTCCTTTTTGGGAGAAAAATATTAAAACAATAGCTAGCACACTTGAATTACGTCTATAGATAAGCCTAGGGGTGGAGTTAGAGTATTTTTGAAAAGGAGGTCAAACAAAAAAAACACTTAACAGTTAAAGAAAACTTTATATGTTATTTAATTTTTAATAATTTAAAAGATACCAAAAAATATTGAACATACCAAAATATATATATTAATAGTAATGATGTTATTATATATATATATATATATCCTCCAAAGCAATGAGAAGCTCCGCCCCTGGATAAGCCTTGCATGCCACTAATTCTTAATGAGTTTTATACTTAAAATGAGTTGGATTCCAATTTACCTTTTTCATATCAATAAAAAGAAATATGCATCTTTTTAATTTATCATATTCATCCATCTATTAGCTTTAAGTGAATTAATTGAAGTGATAATAAAAAATAAAATTGGTATATGCACCAATCTCTCTAATTTATTATATTCGCGTACCTCCTAGTTTTAGGTAAATTTAACTATTTAAATTGACACCAAGACAAATAGGATCTATATTCCATTAAAAAAATTCTAGAAATAATTTTTACCCTTTGTTACTAATTAATGTTTACTCAAATTAGCTCATATTTGAAACTTGTGAAGCCTAGAGACTGCATTTTGGCTAAAAAGGAAAGTATGGGGATAGCGTGTTGCTTTGTAGTTTGTACTCATGATAAAACAAAATATAAAATAATATATATTATCCATCATATCCAATCAATAAATAGAGTAAAAGTTGAAGATTTGACATTAAAAATTGTCTAGTCAATTGTGGCATGCGGTATCATTGTGTTGCAATACAGATTATACTTTCAAGTTGCTATTAAGTAATTGCTCAGAATCAACATATGGCATCAAATTAGATGGTTGTTCAACGATCGATTAGTTCACTAAGGGTAAATAAACAAAATTATGATTAATATATAGAAAATGCATGTCCTCTAATTTTACGGGTATTATAAATTATACAGTAGAAATTAGATTAATAAATGATTTATTAATTATTTCATCTGTAATAAATGATAAATTTTTGATCGGTTGGAGGGTAAAGACTTGAGTGTACAAGGTAAAAAGCAAAGCTCGAACATGGAAATTGATGAACAAGAAAAGTGGACTGGAAATGATGAGACACATTTGACAGAAAAGCCCATCTTATACTTAACCCAAAGCCAAGATTTAGGGAAAAGAAAAGTTCAACTTTTGTTTCTTGTTGTTATGTAAAAATTCCATGCACATTCTTTTGCGGTTGTATTTTCTAATCATGAAAAGTACAAGTTTGTTTCACAATATTGTTCAATGGGTTTGGCATATCCACTGGGAAAAGAGCTTTCAGGTGGAGCCACAGCCATTTCCAAAGGAAACATCATGCCCTTCTCCTCCTTCCTTAAAAAGGCCAAATCTCTAAAGATAAAGATTGCTTGCTCTCTCAGCAATAAACATCGAACACAGCAAATTAAAAACAACTAGTACTAATTAGCAAATGAGAAAATGACTTTGCATATTTAAAAAGCAACTCTTCCCAGTCTTTTCTTTTTTTGTTTGGGGGTGGATTAAAGTAATGCAAGTCATAATGGGAAATGGCCTTTTTCTTGGTCCATGCACTAATATCATTGGGCTGATGATTGACACTTGTCCTTGCTTTTTTGTTGGAAGCTTGGAAAATTATATTATTCTAACCCATTTCCCTTTATTTTCTCCTCCTTAATCCCAAATGATTCCCATTGGTCTATTCTTAAAGTAGCATCAAATTTTATTGGACTAGGCCCACGTGGTTCACGTGGGTTCGACCAATCGTAGTTTCAGGTTTCGAGCAGCTCCCAACCCTAGTCTATATAACTATTAAACAGCCCTTTTTACCCCAGAACTGAAAATGCCGTAATTCTCAGCAGAAGTTGCAAAAATATGGAGTAAAATTTAACAAGTTGTACATGTTAGAGCACGATTAATTCCTAAAGGCAAACTTTCAGGTGCTTTTTGCCTCTGATCATTCGAAGAAGTTAAACCTTTTGTTCTGCCATTGGACAGAACTCCATAACGGGGAGGGGAAGAACAGCATGTACTGGCCAACGCTGACGTTGGTGTCGTCTTCACGTGTTTTTGGCTGCCCATGATCACAGATTTTTGTTCCTGGAATGGAACATCAACCTCGAGCAATGACTACAGCTTACCTGATCGGATATTTAAAATTATCCAAAGTTGAGAAGAATCCTAGGATTGTGTTTTGTGCACATCATACAGCATCACATGCTTTTACAAGGTTAGTGGAGGACATGATCATATATCCGGATAATATGGGTTCAGAATTCGATCAATGGATCATAATGCAAATTAAACTTCATTTGAACGGTATTTTTTTCCAACTTCTGCTTGAAATATAATCATATTATATATATTAATTTTAGAGAAAATTAAGGTTGCTGTGTGCCCTAATACAAGAAAGCTCCTATATCAAATCTGGTCTGGTTTTTCAACCAAAAACTCATCTGAGTTGACATTAACATGTTTTAAACATTTATATAAGATAAGGGTTTCTTTCCCATGTGGGCTAGGACTCTGAATTAATTAAAATGGCTGGCATGGAAGACTTGCTACTATATTTAAGGGAAAAAAAAGTTGAACGTGATTGTTTCCTTTCTTTGGTTTTTTTGTCCTTTTCCTTTCCCATCTCTTTCATGAGGCCATTTTTTTATTTCTTATAACATAGCATAGTTTAAGAGGAGTAATACATTAAATTCATTCTTTACACAACTTCAACGTAATTAATTAAATTATAAATACAAGCATCATAATGTAGAAGTATTATATATATAGTATGTTCCAAAAGTGGATATAGATCACTGTTTTAAGCCATTGTGGTGCCATTATCTGCCCAGATGAACCTGCATTTATCATTATTTTATTGATTTTAAAATTGTAAAGTTGCCATCCAACGCAACTTGCATTACCTTTAGTGGCATAGGACACTGGATTGTTTGACAGATTGCCGCAAGTGATGGATCTACCATGGATATTCACAAGACCATCATCATCCCAAAAAGGAAACATAAATTTTATGATGCAGTTCAATTAGCAAGCTGAACCAAAAAAATTGACTTGAATTTAATCATATGTAAATGAAGCATTTGCAAAGATGATAAATTTTTTCTTATTTTAAGTACATCTTTTTAAAGATGCTACAATCTACCCTAAGGTGTAAATATATAAATATAAATATATATATATTTCAACAAATGCATTTGAAATCATGAAAATGAAAAGAAAATACATAAAAGGAATATGCTTTTTCATTTTTAAATTTTTCAGATTCAAGTAGGACCTCCTATATGTATTGGTATAATTATTTGTTCGATTGACAGAAGGTGCAATGGGAGGAAGTCAGGAAGATATTAATCATGTTTTGATGTTATAGACCTGATTGTTAATTAAATTAGAGGTATATGTATTTTTATTATGAGGCATTTCCTTCATATAATGCATCTGTGTTGTAGATTTGGGCTAATACTATACAACGAAGTAACTTTTCTTTTCATTTATAAAGAAAATCCATTTCTTGACAAGATGAAATGTATGATTAAGAGTCTTCTCAATTAATTAGTTTAATCGTACGGTTTAATTTGTTGTACATCTTCCACCTAATTATTTTTAAAGTACCCAAAGACTTGGGGTTGTAAGAGAGCATGATTACATCAAATTTTTAATCTACATAATTAAATGAAGAATGCATTAATTATGTATCTGCTTTTATGATTTATTTTTTTAATATAAATTCATAAAAATTAATATTATTAAAATCTTAGACCTCTGCCTTAAGAAGATAATTACAAACTTATATGGGTGTATATATGCTTGTATATGTCATATGACACCGATTATATGTCCCATTCAATAATATAACTATATTCTTTTTGTACATTATATAGTTATCTTTGATGATAAACATTGTAGTTACAAATAAACAATGGCTACATTAACATATTATGTATCAGCTTGATATAGCAGTCACATCTTACCTCGTAGGAGAAGAAAAACTAAGAGATTTGGAGTTCAAATCCTTTTTCCAATTTTAATAATAGAAAGAAAAATAAATACATAAATAATAATAAGGAAAGGGAAGTATAGAAACATCACAAGCAGACTAAACATTAGCATAATTTATAATTCTGCGTATAACGAGTTATACTTGATAAAAAAATTTAAGTTTTCTCTTAATTTAAAAGTTAAACGGAGAAATGAGTGATTTGAAATTGAAATCTCATTTTAAAAATAATGCGTGATTACCAAAAAGTATATATGCATTTTAAATGAATTGTCAGTTGATTATGACAAAAGGATAATAATTTTGTCGTCATACATAATTTTGATTATATTTTTTTTATACAGACAGCTGGATTCATAATCATTATATTTTGAATCACTTGAAAGCAACTTATATAAATAATTATTCATCATATTTAACTCTAAACCGAACATAATGAATGAATTATACATATCGAGAAAGAGCATCCTTATGATTTTATTGCATCCTTGTCACATTCACGACTTCCCCCACACTCCAACCTTCACCTTCTTCCCCTTTTTTATTTTTAAAGAACACATTTCTCCTTTCACCCCTTTTGATATTGACTAATCTCTAAAAAAAGAAGCAAGAGTCTACCTATTGGCACTAAAGGCAACATGTGATTTACTTTAAAAACATAAGAATACATTTACCGATATAATTATTGCAAACCAATGACTTTTTAACAGAGCAATCATATTTAAACTCCATTAAGGTAGCTCAAGACCCTCCTAAGAATTATTGTCATATTTAAAAACTTTTTTATAGATACAATCAATAATTAAAAGTTTGAATAACATAAGTTTGCTTAATAATAATAAATCATCAAGATGTCATTCCAACATGATGTGCTATATTTTCCTTTGTTATAATTATTTATGCTATGGATGATAAATTAATGCTTATGAGTATGAATTATCTCCATCTTATCTCTACCTAAACAAGAGGAAGGAACTCCCAATTTTGTACAAATTCCCACGTAGGGATTTTCTTGATGGAGGAGTAGAAAGATTTGTGCAAGTTGAGTGTCGCTAAATCTAATGCTTTAATTTAATAGATCCGAAGATCTATAGGTGGGTTTCAGATGAGCTGATGGGTTGACAGTGCCACAACCTGGGAACTTGGTTTGTCAGAAACTTAAGGAAGAAACACAGAGGATCAGGTGCCTGTTCTTACTGACAAATTATATAGTGGGAAGAAAAACATATTTCAGGATCCTTGGCAACATCAAAAGTTTTTGGATATTTTCGCCCTGAAACTGGGAGTTTTTGAGTGCCGCTGCACGACCTCCAATTTCCTAATTAGGAAACCTTAAAAACTTAAAAATGGAAACCCCTTTCCCATCCTCCACATCTTTTTCTGACACGTGGTGGCGCACCCAAGTCAGCCAGTTTAATGACCCAAATCGCCCCTGCCTTCCCATTCAATGCCAGATATGTTCCTGTGCTTCAGCTGAAATGACGAGGATGTCCTCAGAAAAATTATGGGAGAGTGGTTTTCCACGTAGAAAAAGCGCAACATCACGGTAGGAAATGACAGGCATTATCATGGCAATAGCATATTATCTTTCATATCTTTTCAAGTGAAATTACATGGTCGTCAGCTTTTTCGTGACTCTCGCCTTTGATTTGACTTAAACTAAATTGGAACAATACCAACGCCATTTATTTTGCCTGTTCGGTGCTTTTTTTACCCCATATGTTTTACTAATTTTTTTTTCATTTAATTTTTCTAAGGTGGTGGGCAGTGGGCTAAATGTCTAAGCAGTTGCTTTAATTGGATGACTTTGATGCTTACTTAGGAAGACATGGATTGTGGCTTGACAAGTTGCCAAATAAATCCAAACATCCTTTTACCCATTTTGAGAAAGCATTTTGTAGAGCAGGCGAAGCTTGGTTGGAGCAAACTGTTGAGAATTTTGTTTGATGTCACCCAATAAAAGGATCAATCTTTCTTGCAGGAGGTCAAGGACTGCTATAAATCTAGCCAACAATAGCTTTGTCCAACAACTTCAAGACACTTTCTTAATCATCATACATTATCCCACAAAAAAAAATGACTATGAATGAATCAGACCTAAAGATCAAAATCACAGACCTAATTCTGTTAGATTGACTTGTTAATAGTTTCCATTTCAATATCTATCGTTTTTGGGTCATTTGCTTAACCTTAATGGTTAGCTCATACATCCTTTTTAATAAAACGGTTTAAGATATTAATCATAAACACCGTTGTCTATATATATATATATAGGCCTAATCTTTCTTAAATTGATTGTCATAGTACATATCTGAATATATAAAAGGTTTTGGCATGCACCACTTGCTTTTTTCTTTTAATTATTAACGATCAAAAGTTGATTTAAAATCAAAGTTAATGTTTGATTATCTACCCTTTCATTATTCTAAATCAATCTTGTGCATATATATATTATTTGAATTTCACTTTCATTAGAAATGGGAGATTAAGGGCTACTTATTATTAATATTCATTATTAGCTTGTAAATTTTGCACCAACAGTAGATTGAATTTAAACCAAATAAAACAAAATCAGAATTGATGTATTTACTTTTCAAGCTTATAAAATGACCACCTGCATTTTTAATGACAAAAAGAGTTTATTAAAGCTAACAAATTTGAATTGAACTGCACAGAGTTATTGAATTTTTGAAGAACCGTACCCAATAAAGGAGAAGAAAAGAAAAAAGAAATGGAAGCCAATTGACTTCTTGGTAAGTCTTATAAAACTGAATAAATCATATATATATATTTATTTATTTTTTGCATTTTCACGCAATGTTTACTGGTGCTCAAAAATAAAATAATCAGGTGGTTGTCCTTGACAATGACAGCCTCCTCTCCAGCGCTGTCACTTTAGCCCACCACTCCCACAGCTGCACCGGGGGACACAACGGCCATTTTAAAATTTAAAGACACAAATTCGAATTTTATTGAAAAAAGAAGATTTTCCCCAAAATAGGAAATACGGGTCGACCCACGCGTCGATCATCTATAAGGGGGACGGCTCTTTTCCCCCCAAATCAAAGCAATTAAACAAATTCTTTCGACTCCTTATTGGTCCACGTGCCCCTAGTCCCATCGAAAACCACCAGCGGCTTCTACCCCAAACCCGGCGGTTTTGCTTCCTCCCCTAAAACTTTCCTTATATAGATGGTTTCTGCTGATGATAGTCAAGACCAAAACGACGTCTCTGAAAACCTCAGTTTGTCTCCTTTCTCCCGTTTCTCACTGCCTCTCCAAGTAAGTTTTTTTTCCCCTTTTCTTTTCAAAAATAAAAAGCGAAAAGAAAAACACTAAAACTCCAATTCTTTTTGTTTTTTTTCCGTCTGTTTGTTTTTTGCCAAGCTTTTTATCATACCTCCCCCTTTATCGAACATCGAGAGTTAATTTTTTTTTTCTTATTCATTTTTTTGTTTGAATAAAGAAGATTAATTGTTGAGTACTGCCGAGCTAAGGCTATGGGGAGAGGGAAAATAGTGATAAGGAGGATCGATAACTCGACGAGCAGACAAGTGACGTTTTCGAAGCGAAGGAACGGATTGTTGAAGAAAGCGAAGGAGCTCGCGATCTTGTGCGATGCTGAAGTCGGAGTAATGATCTTCTCCAGCACTGGAAAGCTCTACGATTTTGCTAGCACCAGGTCCTTTTAAGATCTCTTTTATCATCATGATTATTTTGTTTTCTTCACGCTTATCATAATTTGTGATGCTGGCCAGCTATTGTTTTGTTAGATGAGATTTGTATGTTTTTTTCCATAAAAATTTTGCTATATATATATTTATTTATTTATTGTTAAATGTGACATAAAAACGGGAGCTTAAGGTTTAAAAGATTAAAGGAAATTTGAATGCAAGAGTTATAGTTTTGATTTTATGATTTTATGACTCAAAAAGAGTTTCGATTTTACTGTTCGTTTAGTTAGAGTTGCCTTTGATTGTTCATCGTCGATTGGATATCGTTTAGGATCTGGTTGAGTTCTTAGAAAGTGTTAAGTGAGCGTAGCTAGTTTTATATCTTGGAGTACGGTTACTGGTTAGAGAGATGTATATTGTATCCTAGTAATTTCAGTTTGCTAGTTGACTTCGAGGCTTTCTACGAAGACTAGCCATGGCTGATGGAAGGTTTCCATACAAGTCGAGTATACTGAATTAATTACCTTTGTGAAATTTCAAGTTGGAGTTCAAGCGCTAAGAAGAATTATAGCTTTGCTTTGTTAGAGTATAATAGCGGACACGAGCCATGACTTTTTTGCATGGTTAAGATTAGAAGAATTCAAATTGATGTAGCTTTGTTAATTATAATGCGCATGGTTGAAAAAATAAAGAAAATAGGAGTTGAATGTCACCTCTACAACACTGTTACTTATTGAATTCCTATCAGTTGAAAAATGAAATTTCTATCAGTTGAAATGACCTTAAATTATTACTCTTTTCTTTTCTTCGTAAAAAACACCAGATATAACCAAGAAAACACCTAAAGTTGTAGGAAAAGAGAGAGAAAATAGAGGATTTGCATTGCAAAACTAGACAGATTCGTCTAATGCAAGGGTTCCAACCTTGCTATTTTTGAATATTTAGACTGATATGCAGCTCAAGTCTTTGAATAACCGATAGGAAACCTTTGAATCTCAGGAGAAAAAGATCAGGCTAGGGAAATCTCAACCCCAAAGCTAGGTCGCCAATTGTCATGAAAAGGAAAGAAAAATGAAGCTAAAGAAGGGGAAGAAGAAAAATTACGAATAGATAAGTGTATCTAAAGTGTTCCATCATAAAATTTGTGGAATAATGACATTGCAGTATTGTTTGAAAAGTTTGATAAACAAAGTTTAAACATTGATTGAGCACAACTTTGAGATCCGTCCTATACTGAAAAATATAAATGTCAATCGAGCATTGTACTAAAAATGGTTCTTAAAATTTCCCTTTAAATATGACTCATGAATATCCATATATTTTAGAGGTAGTATTATGTGTAAAGAGGCTGGATGGTTAAGAAGTGAAAAAGTTTGCTAGCAATTGGGGAAAAATGGTGGTGGCAAGTTGATTAATTTAAGGAGGATGGCAGAATTGGGCATATATAGATATATAACCCATATGAATTCAAAGTCAAGTGTCATAGAGGGATGATATAATTGTTGGTGATGATGGATAATGGCACACTGGGTGAGGCTGTTGCCACAGTTTGATCAGTGCAGAGATAGCAAAAGCAAGGCTTGTGGTATTAAGAGGTCATTATAAGCAAATGGGAGGATATAGTAGTAACAAATTGCCTGTGTTTGCTTTTGAATAAGATATAAAAAAACATAATTTCTTGTTGGGATTTTTCAAACGCTAAAGAAAGAATGGGAGGAGGAGGAAAAGGAGGCAATTGAAATCGTTATAACCGTGAACTCAGTGGAAGAAAACAAAAGACAATTCAAAATATTGAAACTTTAATTAGGAATGAGGTAACTAAAATTCTTTCCTTAATAGTGCTTTGTTATTCAATTAAAAATCATTTTGTTTTATGATTGCATAGGCTATGAGGTATTTTATACTTGAAATATTTTTTAGGTTTTTCAACTTAGCTACAATTTTTATTCACTAAACGTATGAAAAAAGAGGCAATACTATTCCTAAATTAGCACAAACAATTGATAATCGAAGATGCTGTTTTCTGGTATTTTACAAGGTTAGTAGTTCCACTTGCATCGAGAGTGATACTCTGAAATGCAGCAAGTATATTTCCTAGAACAACGGGCAGTACTGAAAGTTGTCGGCAAAACCCAAAAATAATTAGCAATGAAAATAGAATAAATTTCTAGGTAAATTTCCTTAGGCCAGGTTTACAAATTAAAATTACAAAAGAAAAACTAAATAATAATTCAGAACCTATGAAGTAGTATATCCTATTCTGTAGACCAACAATATATATAAAAAAAATAATAATGATATTTAAACATAAAACAATCTTTTTAGTGATTAATAAACAATGGAAAACTTATTAAGAAATTTATTTAAATTTATAATACATTTAAAAATTATTATTTGATCGCTTGGACTTTTGTAACTATATGTGACACATATTTAGAGCAAGGCTATAGGTTTTGATAATTAATTTAAAATATTATATAAATGATTTGGAAATCCAAGGAGCTTGATATATATAAGAAACTTTATTACTTAAACAAAATGAAAGAAACTTTATGTATGTTTTAGGTACAATTTGTTCATTGTCAAGTTTTCAATGATAAACAATAATACTTTTCCACCTTCAGTTACTCTATCCATTAGCTTATTGTAGGAGATCAAAATAATGCTGATCAGTTTTCTAAAACTTTTTAGAGAATATTTTGATAAAGGAATGAGATTGCCATAATCACTCCTTTCAGAGAATATTTTGATTAAAATAAAAAAGAACTCCATGACATAAACCAAATCTGAATTGAACTGTATATCTTATCCTAGGTACTAGGGTTTCATCATAAGAGTGATTAATTAGGGCTTTTTAGTTCGTAGGTGGTAGACAATATAAACCTAGGAAAAAGGAGTAACTTCAAACCCTAAGTTTCAAGGTGGATCGAGAAAGCTGCATGCACCAAGGTCGACATGAGCCTTGTTTACTAGCAGCTGCTGGATTGGAAACATATACACTATCTTTGAACTGTCAAGCATGAATGCATGCTGTTCCTAGAGTGGAAAATTTTCTTGGAAACTTTTTTTTTTGTTTTTTAATTTTATTGGTAAATATGAGGGGGCACGAGACAATAAGGATTTAAACTTTGCACCTCACAAAATTTTGACAACATTCTAAATAAAATAAAAAATCAAACCCACTGATTTTTTCTTTTTAAATAAAACTCTAAATCATAAGAATCCTTATCCATCTAAAATCTCAACTTTCCTTAAAAAAAAGGGTGCAGCGTGGAACATTCATATGTAAAACGTAAATTTATATTATGGATAATTAGTTAGGCATTCACTTTCTTTTCATTGTCATAAGCATTATAAAATGGACCCCTAAGAAGAGATAAGAACTAATCATCTTCATGACAAAAGCTAAGTTGCTCCTGTAAAAGAAAGGAAATACAATAGAAAAGAATCATGCATGAATCTTTTACAATAACATAGCTTAGCACCTTAACACATTGGAATAAACTAAGGTGATTTATCGACCACAAGACTGATTACTGTAAGATCCTCATGAAATTTAATATTGGAAAGATATCCATCTTATAATCAGAGAAATGTAAAGAAATTCTTTACTTACATTATTTAAATATAATATCTTTGCCCCAAGAAAATGGCTGACATGGACGGGTTTCCAAACACATTCACCACTCGCCCTTTGTTTATTATATCTCGTCTAACTCAAGTCCTCCCTTTTGCCATTCTTTATTAATACTTTTGAAACTGTTTGGAATAATTGAATGCTTTCCCTACGATTTCCTTGGATATGGCGGCTGATCAGCATTCTCAGTAGCACAAAGTTCTTAAGCGTCTTAGCTGGTGAAGTACTGCCAACCTAACTTTCTATATTTCGTCAAAATTTTTGGATGGTGGATTCTTATATTATGCAAAGCAAAGTGTAAAATAGGTCCTTTGTGATCTCTAGGAAATCTCTTATTTGAAGCCCTTTCTTTTTCTTAATCCATATATATATATATATAAAGAATCATATATCCACATTTATATTAATATCCTCTTTGATAAAGAAGAATATAGAATATTTTTCCTTCATATAAATCTGAATATTAAGGAAACTTATCTTTAGCAAATTGGCCTATAATTAACTTAGTATTAAAGCCCTATGCTCCTCGTATCAATTTCTTTGTATGTACTGAAGGAAAATTTGATTGAGTCAGTATATATTTTTTGGATTATTTATATCGATAAGTGTTTTTTTATTGAAAAATATATATATGGAAATTACAATTATAACTAAACAACTTTTGAAATATGTGGTTGAAGAAATAGATTAACTAGCCGAATAAATAAATTAATGTAACATTAGATGAAATCTTCACACAACTAGACTTGAATCTAACACTTAAAAATTCCAACAATTCTTCTTTATCACTGATTCAAGGTTTCATTGGTACAGTAAGTGTATAGCATAGCACAAACTTTAATATGTAGTTAGAGTCAAATCAATATTTTGATTAAATATTTTCTTTCCAACCTTCTCATTAGTATACAATCCTAAATTATGCTTCAAGATAACCATCAACATTTCCTCCGGAGGGCGCATGATGATTACATTATTCTTTACATTTTGCCAAAGTATACAACTTTTTAGTGTTGTGAAACTAGTGTCTAGTCTAACTAACTATTATTGACAAAGAGAAGGTTAGGGGGAAAAAGAGAGGAAGTGGAGGGAGATTGGGGGTCGAGGGGGAGAGTGAGAGTTCTTTGAGTTAATAAGAGATAATTATGTCTCACCTTATCCATGGTTTCACTTTTTCATTTTTTATTATTTGAAGTTGAGATTTTTAGATTAAAATTCTCAAAATTTTTAACTATTTGGATGAGCTAACAATTTTTAATTAAGGGTTGGAGGGCAAGGGGAAAGACTTATACACATTGGATGAGGGAATATATACAGTGATTTCTTCGAGTTATTAAGAAAAATTTAAAAATTCATGCTAATTATATTGTCCCAAATATGTTAAATAAAGTTACCAAAATAATTATTTGAATTTATGTTTTCATTAAATTTTAACATACAACATTGATTTTTACATGGACCAGCCTCTAAAATTAACTTGAAAGTAAAATTAAGTTTAAAATTTAAATAACGTTAGCATTACTACATTTACAAAAGGAAAAAGGAAGCAAAGCTAACCCATAATATATATATATATTCAAATAGGTATCAACTTGAATATTATCGAGCATTGTCGGAGAAACCATATGCTACCTGTAAGCCAAATGCATATGTAAACCTTCAATAACATTGACATAATAACAAATTAAATTATGTAAATCTTTGCTAACTATAAATGATGAAGACCAACAATTTTAAGTGAATGATATACTGATTTAAAGAGGAACAAGTCAAATTACAAAGAATGTGAGATAGCAACTAAAATTACACGTGAGCCTTTAAAAGATATCTTAATTTGGATAAGAAGATTGTTATATATTCCTATTCACAAGAAAAATAAAGAATGTAGGGTCTATTTGATTTACCAACAACTTAGGTTTAGTTTTTGAAAGGGAAAATTACTTATACCCTTTTAGGTTTTTATCTTCATTTACCTTGGATTCATTAGTGTTCAAAATACACTTCATTCTAAAACCCTATTAGGTGTTAACAAATGTTATAAAATGACTAAAATACCATTAAGATAAAAAACCATCAAAATGTTTTTTTTGAAACTAAAGATTTGAGGTTGCTTCAACATTGATCTTGTCCATGAGTTCCGTGACACCACTAGGCTAGGCCATCACCAACTGAAACCTTGGTTGCATTCACATTCTTAGTTTTGTCTCTTCTTTGCGGTTCACTAATTTGATTATCTGCACCTCTTTGGGTGGAATATCTATTTTGAATACTCATGAATACTAATGGATTCAAAATGAATTAAGATGAAACTCCATATGTTGTTAACAAATGTTAGAAAATGAGTAAAATATTATTGAGATAAAAAACACCAAAAAGTCTTTTTTTTTTTTTAAAAAAAAGAGATTTGAGGTTGCTTCAACATCAATATTGCCCATAGCTTCGTCTGCACCACTAGGCTAGATGTCACAATCCTAGCCGTAAGTCATGAATCCCACATCAAAGAAATTGTCACACTTAGGAGTCACGAGGATGTTACATTTCCAACAAAAACCCATGAATCCCATCAAGATAAGATGTCATGGTTCAAGAGAGTCATGAATTTCGTATCAACTTAATACTAAAGTAAGATTAAGTATTTAAAGATTTACATAATCTTCAAATTGTGAAACATTTTTTGTGGAGTATAACCATGAACCCAACGCATCGAAACAAACAAGACCTTACAAGTTAATATAAATTGTGACAATTAGTATCAAGATTAATGGGCTCTTGCGACTATGCATAAGAATGAAATTAAATATTTAAAAGTTCATACCATAACTTGTTAGATTGATATACCTAAATGAAATTGAATATTTAAGAGTTCATACTATCTTTTAACTTGTGAGACTCTTTTGAGGAATGAAATTGTGAGATCAATGAGTCAAAGTAGACAATACCTGACGATTGTATATTACAGTGAAACTGGACATTTTAAAGCTCATATCATAACTTGTGAGGCCGATATACTAGAATGAGACTAAACACTTAAGAGTTTACACCATTTTCAACTTATAAGATAAAATTGTGAAATTAACGTATTAAAATAGACAATACCTTACAAGTTGATGTAGATAAAGACACTAAGCCATCATTGACCAAAACTTTAATTCCATTCACATTCTTAGCTTTGTCTTTCCTTGTGGTTCATTAATTTGATTATATTCACCATTTAGAGTTTCATTTTAATTTATTTTAAACATTTCACCTCAAAAAAATATATATCATAAAACACGTAAGTATATGAGGTTGTAAGATTGTAGCACAAAATGAGCTTAGCCCATGGATAACAAGAAGAAATGCAAGAGTGTGATAGGAGACTGTTGAGTTTGAAAATTAACCTTGTACAAACCATAAAAGTCCTTTTGAAACACAAGGAAATGCAAGAGAAAAGAAAATCACCTCACAAGGATATAAGCGACTCTACTTCGAGGTATACATCATCAAGGTCTACATGGTTGTTATCTTTGCCAAATCAAGTCCCTTTTTTTTTTTTTTGCTGAGCTGAAATTTTTATTGAAATACCGCACATGATTCAAAAGTCAGAGTCCTGTAACCCCAAATTGCCCACACAAAGGATCCAAAGCAAAACTAAAAACAATACAATACAAACACCAATAATTACCCAACAAAACATCTAGCTTATAGGTTAAGATACAGACAATCCCTAAAACAAACCAAAGCAGAACTAACTTCTACCATAACAAAAAGATACAATACCCAACATTAAAAAAAATTACCATACCAACACCAGGCTACAAACCTTTCCTTTCAATCAACACCTATTTGTCAAGAGAATCAACATACTTATTAGCTTCCTTATCTGGTTTCTTAGAACACCTTCCTCTCCCAATGGACCAGGCATTCCTTTGAGTATGACCATCAACCTTAAGTAGAAGAAAATCAATTTGGGCAGATTTCCATTGGATGCCCTTTTTGCATAGTGAATGCTTTGAAACAATATGCGTTAGCTGAAATTCTTTAATCCGTACACCATATTTTACTTTTGAAAGTGGTTTCATTTCAAACCCTCCATAGAGACCACAGGCAGCCCTGCAAACCAAACACCATTGTTCCTTACATACCACATGCCCTACCACACACAACCCAACATTCAAAAGTAAAACCCCAACAAATCCAGCTCCAAAAAACAGCACATGAACAGTTGATAACAGTCATCAAGGGCAGAATGACACAAGGGGCATTGACATATCTCATCCAAAAAAATACAACCCCTCCGTTGGAATAACCTTTTGAAGGAAATAAATCCAGAACATGTAAACTATAAAAACCGTTAAACGAATGAGGAAACCTTGATAGACTCAATTGTTCAGATGGTGTCATCAAGCACCCTTTAAAGTAAATCATGAGAGCAAGAGAGAGCTTTTATACTAGAGAGTACCGAACTCATTAAATTTCCTAAATCAATCAGTCCTTGGTTGCACACGTCTTAGGATAATCAATAGTTGATCAAACACTCATTTTTCCAATTCCAAATATCTCTTCAAAAGTTAATTTGCCAATTGGAGTTAGACTTCAAGGAAAAACTTTATCACTGTAGCATTCTTATTCCTAACAGCCAAAACCAGACAAAGAAATAACTCATTCAAAGGTCAATCCTCTAACCAGTAGGCATGCCAAATTGAAAACATTCATCATTGCGTGATACCCTACCACATGCCTTTTTGTCAATAAAATTTTGGACCCCCCCCATGTTTTAGATACTAACAATATCCCTTCACATTTTAGACAACACTCTAAGATTCATCAAATCAAAATCTCAACATGGCAACACATCTTGATAAGGACATCATTTGATCGGACCAGCTTCATTCCCAGGTTCCAATTCTAAGAATTCTCATCTTGACAATACGAACAAAAACAAACCCCCTAACTTCAAAAATAAACAAAAATAGATCACCAATCAACAAAATAACCAACACTCCAATGATTAAAACATCGCCAAAAAACAATAGCAACAAAGCCAAATAAAACCCAAATAGACTTAAACAAATCATAGCACCAAGACACCAAACAGATTGAACCAATGTTCATAACAAATCCAAAGCAACAACACAAAACCAAAACTTACCCAAACAAGGATTACACCATCTGAGCCAGGGAGACTCCTTTCAATTTCTTCAATTTATCAATTATCAATTCCTCACTTAAGTTGGCAACTAACCCAAGTTTCTTGCCGAGGCTCCTAATCTCCTTTGCCTATTCAAGAATTAATATTTCTATTTCTAAAGTATCCATCCGATAGAGAAGCATTGGCCATCTTTGAATTTTCAGCAGCTGTAACTTGTATCGTATGTTTTCTTCCATGTTTGCTCTTACCCTTCCTTTTCAGTACCTTTCCCTTCTTAATCTCCCCTCAATTTCAATTAGAAGGCTTTATATACAGTTCTTGAGTTCAGCAGACAAGGTAGCAGAGACAAGGATAGATCTTGTTGGAATTCCACCAAATCAATGGATTTAGGGATACAAATTGGTTCAATCTGCTCAGACAAGCCCTCCTCTTTTCTTTCCAAGCCTAATACTGAAATAGGCCGAACATACACCATAATCGGCCCAGCCTTTAAGATCTCAGAATTCTCCCACCACCCCTTTTCCTTCTGCAGATTTCTTCTCTTTTGCTAGTACTCCATGCCATCTAACAACCATCAAATGCTCCAATATTTCCAAGACATTTGCATCAGAATTAAGGTTGGCTCCTTGATTCCTCCGAATAGCACTTGAAGCATCTTTGAAATTTGAATACATCTCCAATTTTTCCTCCATTGGACTCTGTTCTAACATATCCACACACTCCATGTCAGCATTTGATGTGACTTCAACATTGTCATCAACCTCCATGATGATGCATGGACTCTGCAGGGAACTAAACACTCCTTCTCTACCCCACAATGAGGAACAAAACCCTCCTCCACTGGTAATTCACATCCACGAATAAAATACATCGTGTTTGCAATTTCCAACTCAACAACTTCATCAATGCATTCCATTTTGTTAGTGGAGATAAGCATCGCGACATAAACTGAAATTTTCAAAATTAAGTGTTTTGGCTTTAATGGAGATCAATTCTCCCCAACCATTAATGATATTAAAAAAAGTGTTGTAATTCCATGCATGAGCAGGTACACCATAAGTTGCAATCCATTTTTGTCAGCACTTGACAGTGAAATTTGCAGATCACACTTCAACTGAAGTGAACAAGTTATTAAGCCAGTCCCAATCTTTTTCTTTCAGCTCATCAAACATCATTTCATCACTAAAGGAAGTAAGAAAATTCTTTGGTCCTAGTTTTCTCTCATGTAAACCAGAAAAACCATCAATTCTAAACTATTCCATAAGAACCTTAGGATCCACATAATAATCAATGATGGTCACCACACCCATTTCAAACCAATGTAAATTTATCTCTAATTTCACCCACACATCATTTCGCTGATTGAATGTTGCATATATTTGCAGTATATGAATTTGAGAGCTTGTTTGCTAATTCTTTCTCACCATTTAGCACCTGTGCATAGGATAATTTGCTACTTTGTATTGAAATCTACTTTTGGACACCACTACCATACTCACTTCTCACTTCTGTAATACCATTACCTGATAGTTCTAGTAAACCATTTCCTAGTTGTTCAGCATTTCGTTTTTTCCAATAAGACACTCTGCCACCAAATCTGGCAATATTCACCCCTATTCTCTGGTTCAATAACCAAGCCCCATTGAATCTTGAAACTACCCTTCTAGCATCAGAAAAAACTAATATGTGACAAAGCCAAATTTTTTCCCCGTCTTGCTTCCTTTCTTCACAATAAAAATATCCACCACTGTACCAAATTGTTGAAAGATTTGTCTGAGCCATCTCCAATGAACTCTAAAAGGCAATTATTGACAAAGACTATGGTAATCCTATTACTACTTACCGGAGCCAGCATTTTAGTACTTTGTAACCATCGTCTAGCACATCAACATCTCTTCCAAGACATTCAATTGGCACTTTCTGAATACATTGAAAATCAAAGCTGTTTTCATTCTTTTACCCCTGTATCCCAGTAGAAAATCTGCCAAATCAGTATCTATGTGACCAAGAATGAAAATTCATGCTAAGTTGCCACTTACTGAACCTTTTTTTTTTTTTTTGTACAGAGGTTACAAATTTGTTTTTGAGTTGTGTAAAAACTCATTTTCAAACTCATCTAGAATATCAAGCATGAGCTTATTTATGACATCACAATTAAAAGTATCTAACTTTCTAAGAAACTTTGAATGCATAATTATGAGAAAGTTTGCTCCTAAGGGTAAATCGACTCTATAAGATGTGGTTTTGTTTAGAAAAATGCTAAAAACGCTGAATTTTTGGGAGACAAAAGAAAAGTTCAAGATATTTACATCTTTTATCACTATGATCGGACCACTTTTGGACTTAAAACTTTCAACCCAAATAACACAAGTTGAAGTTAGAAAGGGACAAATGGCTCTAGCATCAAGAAACCACAGTGCAAGCTCAAAAGCCTATAACCCTTTGGTGAAAATTTGCTTGTACTGAAACACATATATGAGGTAGCTTTTGGAAAAGATTAATGGAAAGGTGATTATAACACAAATTACTTTGCACATATGGTTTCCATGGAAAAGGGGGAAGATGAGTTTGGGATAAAAAAAAAACTGATAGTAAAAATTAGTGACATCTTAAAGATATAAATGAAATAATATCTGTTTCAATAGCCAGCTTATGACAAAAAACCTCAATTAGATAGCAAATAAACATGTATATGTTGAGGTCATTACGTCAGACAAGCACATCTTTTATGTCGATAGTTATGGGAAAGAATCATGGAGATCTAACATATAACAATGGGATCAACGATCCTTTCTCAAAATGACTGACAATTTCAGCAAGACAGATAACCTCTTCTTTAATAATAGTAAGACTCAAAAACAAAGTGGGGTGGAAAGGCAAGGCAGTAAAGTAGAGACTGACAGAATACAATTTACTTTACCAAGAACGCAATCTGTGTAGTTCAGATGTTATGGTTGAACAGCCAAGTACAAGATTAACTAAAGCGAGAATGAAGGAGAAACAACATTCTGACTAGTCAAGACTTGAATTACCTATTTAACCAAAAAGAAAACTTACTTTTAGAATTACAACTTCAACTGTTCTGCTCACCAGCTAATTTATCTTTCTGGAAGGGAACTGTCATTGACTAATATAATCACAACTTTGTGAGAAACAAGAATTTAAGATACACTAGGAAACGAGATGATTTTAGAGAGAGAGAAAGGAAGACAACAAATGTGGTTAAGCTACAGAAGCTATCATTATACTTTCTAGAGCCCCATGTGTGGTGATTTTTAGTGTATGTTTATCAGCATTTTTCTCTGTTTTTCTTTTCTCTCCTGTAAGCATTTAGAAATTACAGAATGTCTGATGCAATTCAAATCTCCTCTTGCCAGCATGAGATCAGTAATTGAGCGATACAACAAAACAAAGGAGGAACATCAGCAACTGGGGAACCCAACCTCTGAAGTCAAGGTATCGTTTAGTACTTGATCCTCAATTTCTTTGTATTTTACCTTCAGAGCATGCTCACTATGTAATTTTATTATTAGTGAATTTGCATGCATTTAGCTTCTACCAGAAAAAAGGGGTAAGATTGCAATGTTAATAAATTTCCAGTCATTGGACCAAACTTTAAAAAAGCATACCTGGAAATGTGATGTGCAAAATTCAACATCCCTAACTTTGCATATGCTGTTTTCTCTGAACAAATAGGAGCAATAGAACAAGACACCATTTCCTTTGTTTTTTGCTTCTCCAGATTGGCAGTAGGTTGAAGGTATTGTGCAAAATGCATGCAAAATTTTATAGCTAGACGTTGGTTTCAGGTCAAAACTAGATTTTATGCAATTATAGACAAAGTTGACAGCACCACAACCTGATAGATAATAATGATACAAATACAAACCATAAACTCCTCTTCTGGCTGTTGGAATAGGAATGACTTAATTGCATGCATAAGCTAAATTGCCATGCTAGGACTCTGTCTTTCTCATAGCCACAGGGTGATGGAAACAGTATCAATAGATATAAACTGGATGATATCAAGGAAAAGAAAATGGGGCCTAAGGGGAACATTAGCAAAATGAAAATGCTAGGAAGCAAATAATTAGCCTTAGGTGAGACCATAGACATTAAATAGAAATCAGTTTGAATAACCCAACACTTCACTTTTTCCAAAGTAAGGTTACACAACATTTCAATTAACTTCAGTTTATGCATCACATCAAATCATACCATAATCTTTATAAAAACTAAGCCAGTTCCCACTCAAACTTATGCTTAAGATGTATCTAAAAACCATTTTTGGTCATATAGCCACCACAATCCTCCTTTTTCTGGGCTTGGGACCATGTAATTTGTATAAAATACAGGCAGAGTCACCATATACCATGGGAAAGTTCCCAATGATATATATGATAAAGGAGTGAACTTACAGGCACAACCAGCAAAACATTTTTTGCAACGGATAAAATAGAAAAACCATGATGAGATGATGAATGTATGAGCCTAGAACATCTTTCTAGATGTGCTAGAGAGGATATATTTTAAACAATAAAAATTAAAAGGGAGGGTGAGGGTGGTTATAAAGCTCAACCCCCTAGAGAATTGAACAGTTTGTGCAGGTCTTAGTTCTAATCAGTAAGATACCTTCCAATGACAAGAACATCAAGTAGGTTTTTCTGTTGTCAACCCTAGAAGTGGAGATTTAGGGTCGAAAGTTTAGGGTTTAGGGTTTAGGGTTTTACTGTTGTCAACCCTTGAAGTGGAGATGTTTGGTAGGAGGGATAGAGGAGGGAAGGAAAAGAAGTGGAAGGACAATAGTGTTTCTTTTGTTTCCTTCATTTGGTAGGAGGGAAATAGGAGGGAAGGAAAATGGATGGATTGGCACCTTTCCTTTCTCTCCGCATCTATTCCTTCCAAATAGGGAGGAAAACACCCTTTCTACTTAAGTTTATCATTTTATTTATAATTTTACCCCTAGTCTCCATCTCCCTCTGTTTTCTATCTTTCATACCAAACACAAGGAAGGAAAAAAAAAACTTCACTTTCTCTCTTCAATTTTTTCTTTCCTTACCTTTTTTGACTTCGCTTTATTTTCTTTCCTTCCTACCCAAATAGTGTATAGTCTATTAACTTTTCAACAAGCAATTACCTTAAGAAATAGGAAAACCCTTATAATTACCCCTTTCCCTAGAGACACCACCAATTTTCTAAGAAGCCATATTTTCATCTCTTTTATGCCTCAAAATAGGTAAAAGCTTTCTCCAACAAAAGCATATTCATGGACAGCTCCAAAATTAATAACATATTCGAAGGGCAAAATAGACCTTGCCATTCCTTGCTTGTAGACCAAATCCAGGGACTCCATCCATGATCTATCTATTATAGAGTTCATATCTCAACCTCCTTTTTGCTTTTAAACATTTTACTGGTGATATACCTGGAAGCTAAAAGCAATCTCCAATCTCCATATATAAATTATATTACTCCAAGAACAAAGTTTGCACCTTGTAATATCCAGAAGAAAAAGCATATAAATTTCAAATCAGATTTTGAAAAGTTGTTAGCTCTAACAGCCTAATTTACTTGCTAAGTTGCTTGATCAGGCAATCCAAAAATAGAATCAACAATCTGGAGCAAGAGCTAATTAGAATGTGCTTAACTTTAACAAATAGACCAAGGACCAAGGACTCAAGAAGTGAATTATCAGCTGAATAGTTAAACTATCAAATTCCTGCTTCCACTGACACATTAATAGTACTCATAACGTAACTTTCTCTGCAAGATCAAAATCCTCTCTAGCAAGAACCTCGGATCTAAGTATGTTTGATTTTGTTGTGAATTGCCAATGATTGTAGCTGGTCATTTAGAGCATTGTCAAGTCTGTATGCATGGTTATTGTGATATTTCAATATCAAAGTTCCTTATATGCATTTTGATACTTCAGCAATTAAGGCTGTACACTGTGAATCTCACCATAATCTTATTTTTCAGTTCTGGCAAAGGGAGGCAGCAATTCTGAGACAACAACTGCAAAACCTGCAAGAAAATCACAGGTATATTGATTTTTTGACAATACAAATCATCATATCCAACATCAATGGACAAGTACAATAAGCCAAAAATGAAAAATTAAGAAACTATTTTTACATTAGGCATTCTTCAGATTACAATTATTATCCCTATATGTCTGAATTTAACACAGACAACATCATGCTTTTCAACCAATAACATGTCACAGATAAGTGATATAACATCTCTTTTCTCCTTTGACCTGTTATAACTATCTATTCCACCCTTTTATAGATGCAATTATGCTCAGGATTGTCCGTGCTTTATGCCATGGTTCACATATCAGAAGATCAGACTTGAATGAATCAATCATTCTTCAGTTAAGATGAACACAAAGAGATTAATGGCCCTAGACATTAATTTCTATTCTGTAAAAAGCAGATTTCCTATCTAGCCTTAAAGCATCAAATGCATCAATTCTAAAAAGTAGAAATAGAAAGTGAAAGACAAGTCCAATTCATCTCATGTATATGCCTAAGAAAGGCTTTCACAATGTCTAAGATAAAAATTTTATAGACTGAAATTATGCTTCTGCAAACCAAAACAGACAAATGATGGGTGAAGAGCTTTCTGGATTGAGCGTAAAAGATTTACAGAATTTGGAGAGCCAATTGGAAATGAGTCTACGTGGTGTCCGTATGAAGAAGGTTTGAAATTCTTATTTCCATGTCATTTTTTTTTAAGTTCAAAATAGCATGCAAACTATAGCAACTCCATGCTAGTAACATTTTCTCCACTGCTGTAGGACCAAATTTTAATGGATGAAATTCAAGAATTGAACAGAAAGGTGAACCCTGGAAACAATAAATTTAGCTCTTTAATATCACACTCTGCTTAAGTTCCTAAATTTCATTGTCTCATTGCAGGGAAACCTCATTCATCAAGAAAATGTGGAACTCTATAAGAAGGTAAATTTAATTCGTCAAGAAAACATGGAATTGTATAAGAAGGTATAAATTTGAATGGCTCATATAAATCTCAATTTTCCTTGAAAGATTATAAGATTCAACCATCAAACCTTTGTTAGTTGTGAGATGTTCTAAAAAACTAACCTCAACAGAGAGTTTCGCATACCAGGTTTATGGAACAAGGGATGTGAATGGTGCAAACAGAGACTCCCATCTCACAAATGGTCTAGGCATTGGAGAGGACTCACATGTGCCCGTCCATCTCCAGCTAAGCCAGCCACAGCAACAAAACTACGAGACACCAGCAAGAGCTACAAAATTGGGGTATATTTTCCTCCATATGGTAGAATACTTCAATTAAAATACCGATTATTTTGCCACAATTTAATCTCCAACTTTTTCATGGGAACTGCAGCAGACTGCAACTGCATTAGCAAAACAAGATGCATCAAAGTGGGATTGGATGTCACTCGACTTTGATCACCAAATGCTTATGGGTCTAAAGCTTATGCTTCTCATAGTAAGATGTGGTATGTTAAACCACTAATCATTCAGCAAAGCAACATTGGTTTGAAATGATTAAGCAAATGAAGTTTAGCATGTGTGTGAAGAAAACCATCTAGTTATGTAAAGATAAGTTAAGTGTAATAAAGAAAAATATACATATAAAAGGGAGCAAATGGACATTGTATTCCGTGTGCAGTTCAGCTTTTTGCAGTTTTAAAGACAACTGGCAATGGAGGGCACAATTACATTCATTGTAGTTAACAAAACTTATATAGTTGTCACCTCAGGGAACATATATGACAGCAACAGGGTGCTTCAGAAAGATAATAATATTTAGATTAGCGAACCTCAAACAAATATGAACTATAGAAGTATGTCCAACAAGATATTTAAAAGACTCAACTCATTATAGTTTTACTGCAACTCAATTTTCAATGATAATACCAAGACGGAGTAATTGTACCTACCTCATTATTCTCCTTCATTACATGCTAAACAGAAAACTGATATCCTGATCAGCACTACAAAAAAAAATGGTTCATATAACAATCTGAGAACACCAGCCTATGCAAAAGAAAATAGCCTTGTTATAATATGTTACCAAAACTATACAAACAGAAGGTGAAAAAAAGTTTCTTCAATGATTAATAAGAACCGATGTTAAGAGACATGGCATATTATATAAATAGGGTGATAGAGCAATTTCAAAATGTAAAAACCATTCTAGTTCACTGCTTAACTTGAAGATGCATAAGCATCTCCAACATGGCTTAAAACCTAGGACTGTATTTTTCCTAAGAACAACTTGCATTCACATAACCGACATTCACAGTTGCCATTGAGATATTGGGCCTTAAAAGTAACTTCAGGCTGCATTTAATGCTAGCAAACATCAGAGCAAAGTACAGCAACTGTGGACAGAATACAAGCATCCCAAGGAAGGTTGACAACTCAAGACTAGAAATGTCATAAGCAGAACAAGGAGTCAGCATAACTAACAAGAATTATAAGAATATGCTGCAATAACTCCGCCTGTGGCCACACCACATGCCTATATCAGCGACCACAGCCGGTCCCAAGCCCGGATAAAGGAGGAGGGTTAAAACATGTTGAAACAAAACACGACAAAACAATTATGGAACATCAAAAGAACCTATCTTTCAAATTGTTAAATCAAAGGAAGTATAACTAGAACAAAATAGAATTTAGTTAAGCACCTTGCGATTAAGAGTAATTATATTCTAATGTTGGTCCAACTCTTTACTTTTCTAGTAGCAACCGTGTTGGATACATATCGAATATATACCTTAGACCGACATTTGCAACATTAAAACTTGATGCAATTGAAGCCAAGTTATTCATCAAGAGACATAATCAAGCATAGTAAAAGGAAAAAAGGTCAAAGCAAACAAGAAATAAGGTAAACGGAGAGAAAAGCAGAAGAAAATAAACTCATACCCTGACATTAATGTAGGAAAGAAAGAAAAGGAAACATTAATAAATCATACCCTTACATTAATGTAGGAGAGGAAGAAAAGGAAACATTAATAACTTGCCTGGATAGTGGATAGTATAGGATTTAGCCTTTATCTGCTTAAAGAACTCATACAATTATAGGATAGTGCATATGATTTATCAGTGAAACTTAGACATAACTCATGTCTTATAATTTATTGAGTATTTGCTGCCTCTCTACAACTCAACCGAAGTGAGCCTTAATCTCAAAATAACCAGCTACATCAATCTTTTTGCTTACGTCCACTCAGTTACAGGCTATGTGCTCCAAAAGATCAAGAGGTGCCAGATCACATAAGCATAAGTACACACATACATAAATATTTGACACACACAGACACACACATAGCTTTAACAAGAAATAAGTAGGCATATAGTAATGTTTCCATGTCTAAAGTTTTGGAACCTGCTTGAGTCCAGCATCTTCTCCCCATTTCAAAACATGACACAAGCATTGCCATATACTAATCATAGAGCTGAAGGAACTTATGTACAAAATTGACAATACGTGATGCATGCACTTAAAATTCTGTCATAGATGCTAAACACTTAACAGGAGTCCTCAAGCATTGGTGAATAACCTATATTCAGTTCGACCTTGAAGAATAAAGACAATTATTGGAAACCCATTAACACACTATATGTTGCATATACGCTTTCTCTCTATGATCTTAGTCAGCTGATTTTAGCCCATAAATACTCTGTACTCATCCAACAAGGCAAAATACAATTCCCTAATCACCATATCTTTTAGGATAGTGAACATCCTTTTACGAAATTGACCTCATAATACGTGTATCCTAATCCTTAATACACATTTTGAATCTATAAGTAATGAATTGTGATCTTGATGAATATAATTTTCATCTTAAACAAGATCAACTATAGCTTGAAAGATTTTGAAAATTTAAATGAGCTAATAAAGTAGACGATTAAGATAAGATAAGATTTAGGGGAAGACTTCTTAGGAAAAGTAAAGGCAAGATAAAGAATCAAGAGAAAACCTAATGACAATATTGTGAATCCCACAAAAATTCAATTGAGGACTCAGCGAAAGACTTACATGCATATTTGTTGACTGAATTGTATTAGTGTTTGTTGAAATATAAGCAGTTGTAGACTAGAAATAATAGTCAAATCTTTTCAATGGATTAACAATTTTATTATTTTACCACAATACAAAATTCTACTACGACACTTCCAACCCAAAAGGCATGCCTATCAAGAGGAGAAGGCCTTATAAGCTCATGACCCATCTCATCTCTTACTAATGTGAGATTTGACATTTTACCCTATTCAATAGTATAACGCCCTCATTGCAATGACTCTTTCATCCAAAGAGGAGAGGGACCCACCTTGGTCTAAGCCTATCTCAACCCTAGTATCTCTAATGGAGGATCTCACATCAGTAAAGAATTAGGTAGGCTCTAATATCTCTTGTTACGAACTCGCACTTCCAACCCAAAAGACTTGTCTATCAAGTGAAGGAAGACCCTTACAAACCCAAGACCCATCCCATCATTTATTGATATAGGATCCATATCATTAGCAGATTCAAAATAAAATTGGTGCAAACAATACAAAGAACTACATGCCATATATAAGGAAAAATTGTGGGGAGATAGAAGAAAACTTTTTAAATAGTTATTATATATGCTACCTATTTTAAACTAACAACAAACTTCTATTTGTTCCCCTTTAATTATCTACAAAATTTTATTAGAATAATAACTTAGGAAGGATTACTATCACAACAATATAAACAAGGATGTTGAGTTTGATCTTAACACGTATTGTGGGAGCCAAATAACAGTTAACAGAACCTTACAAAGGTAGATGTCACTCAAAGTATGTGGCAATCATGCTTAGCTGCTACAAGGATTGTTCATCTAAAACTTACTGGGTCACACAATTTTGTCCACAAAGGTTAATTCCAATTTTTTTCCTTGCCCATGGAATGGGGTCCATAATTTCCCCCATTTATTCCTTAACGTCCTTGTCAAGGAATCGATTGCTTAACCTCATAGTAAGAAATGCAAAATTCTAAAAATGTGGCAAGCATAAGGTTAGAAGGTGGCTCTCATCACAATTGGACAAAGTAAAACTTTTGTTCCCTATAGCACCTTGTCCTAACAAACAACTTAGCTTCCACACTTAACACAAACTTAATACTATATGTTACAATTTCACCTAACTACTGCAAGGTATTGATTTACTTTGGCCCCATTAAGCCTTACATGGGCCTCAAAATCTGTCTCACAAGATTGATTTCAAATCTCTACATAAATGCCAAAGCCTTTCACATGGTCTTAATTGGGATAGAGGTTTGCAAAGGGCTCTTCAGTAATGAAGTAGAGAAGCATTGCAGCCAATGGTAGAAAGGAAGCAGCGAGCATCCAGGAGATGTAACAATAGGTAAAGATAGTAGTACTAGAGGATAAGTGCTATCAATAGGTAGTAAAATCTGCCTCACAAGATTGATTTTAAATCTCTACATAAATGCCAAAGCCCTTCCATGGTCTTAATTGGGACATAGGTTTGTAAAAGGTCTCTTCTATAATGAAGTAGAGAAGCATTGCAACCAATGGTAGAGAGGATGTAGAGAACTAAAGATGTTGCTTGAGCACTGTTAATGTGCTTAAGTACAATGGTAGATAAGGAAATATTTGAATATTGACAAACGTGTGAAGCAGATGGAATGCCCCAAGGAGAAGCATGAGCATCCAAAAGATATAATACTAGGTAAAGATAGTAGCACTGGAAGATTAGTACCATCAATAGTTAGTATCAGTACTAGCAGAGATGCTATCTAGGAGCAATATCGGCCATGGATGAGAAGGAGTAGATAGAAGCAATATTGGTACTCAAGAAAAAGGACATCTAGGTTTTGTTTGGAGATGAACTAACTAGGAACACCTAGTTATAGTCTTGTACATGCAATCAATGAGACCAATAACACGATAGCAACCCAATCTCAAGCCATGTAAAGAGGTATGAGGTATATGATGCGTTGACTAATTGTTATATCTAGTGCTATGATAAATGCATAGGGAGGTAAACCTGTGTCAACGGGGTGATCCATGAACTAACTATGGGCCCATTTAGTTTTAGAAAGTGTTTCAATTTTCATTTACAATATTATCAATAAGGTAAAAACTAAATTTGGAAAATTGGAAAATAAAGCATTCCATAAATGTAGTTAAAAGTTTGAAGCTATTACCCTTATCTTGTCAATCATTTATAATGTAAAAATGGAGAAGGAAAGTGGAAAACATTTTCTAAAACTACAAGGGGCTTAAAGTGTTATGAGGAGAGATTGTACGGATAAGAACGCTTAACTAGCCCCATAACTACCAAGCTAAAGGTCTACGACGTCCTAGTATTTAATTCCAACCGAGGCAACCATCAGTACTCCTAGGGTTAACCCCATGTTGTAATACCTACAAATAAAAATTGCAAGATAATAGACCACAATCATAAATCTACAAATTGTTATAAAAATTGCAAGGCAAGTATAATAGACCACAATCACCATTATCCATCTACAAATTGTTACAAAGCTAACCACCTACATGGAAAGTAATCAAAATAAAATTGCTTCCAGCTTGTGGCAGATATTTGAATATTGATCCAAGCATTTTGCTCAATTGTTGGTGCAGGATCCTCCAACTCAAAGGGTATGGTTTGAATCCCCCCTCCCTCAAAGCAAAAACAATAAACATTTCTGTTGTATGATAGATTACTTAAATCTTTACAATATAAACATTATCATGCTTGTCTCCAAATGTGTTATTTTTCCTTGTTCTTTTTCCTTTGATCAAATAAGGAATATGTTGTGCGATTTTTTTAGAATTCTAGAACTAGATATACTATCAAATGAACCCAAAATTTTTATCGTTCTCATTTGGAAGGGGTAAAATTTTTGTGTAGATATTGACTCCATACATGAATAATAAACTTGTACTTAGTTTGAGAGAATCAAACATGTAAAATTAAAGTTTTCAATTGTAAGACTACTATTTAAAAGCAAGCACTCATGATTTATTTCTTTGAAGTATACTGGAGAAACTTATACAAATTTTGGAAGCACCTTGTTAGCAAGAGAGTAGCAACAATGTAACTTACATCAGTGAAATAATGTGCAAACTGTCTAAGTAAAAGCTATTAGCCACACAACAAAGGAAGCTGAATCTAATTGGTATTAACTTGTTAAAATTTTAGAACCGAAATGACAAGTTCAAGCATGCACAGACATACTGAGCTTTCTCATGTGTAAAAGGTAAAAGAGAGTAGGAAAAACTATCAGCTGCATGATGGAATTAGATAGTTTAAAGTAGAAGGTAGTATAACCAAAATATAAAATATGTTTTTACTAGAACTGAAATTGTGAATGATAGGCATGCTAAAAGGTAACATTGTTTTAAAAACTGTATTCTTACTTTTTCCATCTAGAGAAATTAATTATTACCAAAAGACTGTTAACATATTAGTATGAACTTTAAGAAGATAAATGGAGAAATGGATCTGAAATGTAGTAGAAGCTTAAATAATTTCTTAAAACAGTTGATATTTGGTGCTAAAGCCAAATCTCCAAAAGTTTACAATAGAGACAACTACAACAAGAATTGAACATAAAAACCTCAATGCAAAGGTGTCAGTGATTAGGGATACGATCAGAAGCATTTGTACATTATAGCAGAGCCCAGTATTGATCTAGGAAAGCAACAATTCAAGGGAATGGCTCAAATAAAGCAAAACCAACCTAAAAGGTAAGTTACTAAAAGAACAAAAGAAAACATGTGGGAAGGGAGAAAACTTGCATGTTGATGATGTAAAATTAGTTTCACAAATTTGCATAGGAAAAACGCTAATCCCATGCGTTTAAGATTGACCACTAAAGATCAGCACATTGTAAATTAATCTAATTTCCGATTACTTAACTGAAAGGCAATGAGAATGAAGAGAGGAGATGCAACAAGGCACTCTCTTATCGGTTATGCCATAGAGCAAATTCCACCTAAAATCCAAAAGAAGAAACTGCCACTTCCAAGCTAAATAGCAATATCATTTCAAAATTATATTATTATAAATATTAATTACAAATATTTGATGCTACTCCAAATCTTCACTTTACAAAATCATAACCACATATATATACCAAACTAAAAACGAATATCTCAACTTGATCCTCCAATTATCTCTCGAAATAACAAATATTGAAACAAACAAGTATCAAACAAGGGTATATCTCCAATACTAATACCAAAATATAAGTAATTTAACTACTATGCGTAAGAATATGTGAGGAAAAAGGTATGAAAACCCCCTCCAGCTCTATATTCCAAAAATCTTATCTTTTACATATTCCCAAGATCTCTTATCCACTAAGATCATGCCTCTATCCTTATGGTAGCCAGCATTCTTAGTGAAACTAAAAGTTTTGAAAAAGTCATAGTCCACATAGAGGTCTTGAGTTATTTAACAGAATACTTATTAGTAATAATTAGTAACAAAACTAAAAATTGCTAGAAGGCAAGGGCAAAAAACTGATCACTAGTACCAATGACGAACATCATCAGCAATTCATAACAGCAACAGCCAAAAAAAAAGCCACACTAAGAAACTCAATAACTTCTCAAACACAAAACTTGTCATTTGGCAACCCAACCCACCGTCCTCCTCCTATCTCAACAAAACTTTAATGAGAAGTAAAATCAGTTTGATTACAATTACAATTAGTAAAAAGGAATAGCACACACAACATGTATAGCCAATACAGCTAATTTACAAATAAAAGTCATGCATACAAAGCATTGCTACTCATCACGAAACCCTCTCCAAAAAGAAATGTTCAAATTTTTGGACAAAAGTTAAATAATTAATGACGAGTAATCGTACTTGTTGAAAAATCTAGTCTAGCATATGTGACCATAAAGACAGCCATTACCACAATATTTTATGTGCTTTTCTATGATTGTTTAATCCAGGGAACCATCGACTAACACTATGCACCTTATGATCCCTTATAATGATGATTATCCACCAGTGAAAGCATAAAATATTGTACGATTGCAAATATTAATGGACTGTTATTTTGTAAAAAAGATAAGGACTGTGCAAAAACGTGTATCCTATGACATATCTTTCGCATCTCAATGTAAAAAAGGACTCAAACTCATTCACTAGTACAAAGTTTAAAAATTGAAGCTAAGGTGATATAATTGCTTTGCGGTAACCCAACCAAAGTTAAAAGAAAGGCGAACAGTACTCAAACGGTACGCAAAAACGGCAGGAGATGATAATTAAAAAAGGTAGCACTCATAAAAAATTTAAGAAGAATCATAACAATTACCTGGAAGGCCAAAGCTAATTCGCTTTGAATCTCACCTGAAAATAGTCCAAATGTCAAAATTCCTATTGCAATAACTTTTTTTACAAAAAAAAAAGGTCGTAATAAAGAGAAAGAAAATGTTAGCAATAAATTTTACCATAGCATTTCTACCATAAGCGTAAAACACTCCATTTCTCCACTTCGTTGACGAGAAAATATGTCAAAAAGGGACTATTATAGAAATGTTTTCAACGAAAAGAGCAATTCTCAGTTAGCTTTCTTTTTCCATCAGTCTCTCAGCAACCAAACGGATTTTACACAAATAACAGCAAAACAAAGTTCTCTATCGCCATCAATTATAAATTCCGAATCAAAACAAAACAACAACTCGTAAAAATCTCAAGCAACAAATTACTTCACTGTAAAACAAACAGCATTCACGTTTAAAGCTGAGAATGCAAGCTCAAAACAAAAACAAAAACAAAAACAAAAAACGAACGTAAAATCAAAAAAATAACGATCTGATTACGGAGATTTTAGCCGAATCAATAAAAAGAGACAAAGAAAAAGGAGAAAATTAGAGAAAAAACGAGATCTGTTTTGTTTAAGGGGACGAAGAAAATCGTACCTGCAGAAGCTAGGGAAGCTGAAGAAGAGCAAGAGAAAAAAATATCTGGAGCAGGAGCAGACGAGCGATGGGGGCATTTAAATAAGTTAATGTGGGGGAGTGTAAATGAAGGATGCCCCCACTTAATCTTGTTCTTACCTAATTAATCAAATTAAAATTATTCAATAAACAGACATTGGTTGAAGCTTAGGCTTGGCTTTTGGGAAAATTAGTAAAACAATTATTTTATTTTCTTTCGTTGTTGATTTTAAAACTTGACCTGATTCTTTCATAATCTAGGGTTTCGGGTTTTCTTAAAAAATATATAGAAATTTACAAATCGCTTTCTGCGTCTTTGGAGACGGCCGTTGTTTCATTTTCACCCGAAAACCGGCTAAGCCGCTATTTTAAGTTCGAGCCGCCGATGTCTCCGGTTTTCACGCCGTTTGGAATAACACAATTCGCTGACGCGATTAGGCAAACCAACCGCGCCCAGGGTAGACAAACTGATGCGCGAACCAACCGGACACGTGTCGA
>NW_018397260.1:6817596-6820685 GCF_002168275.2 Theobroma umbraticum | reverse complement strand
ATCATCACCTCCAGCCTCCTTTGGTTCAACCATTTCAGCATTCTTTTCAACCAGTTCAGAATCCTGATCCAACTGGTTAACTGCCACACCAGGATTTTGATGCATCGATACAGGCAGATTATCTTTGGAGGGAAGGTCTGCATCCTCAGCGCTATGGTAAATCTTATCAGTGTCTTCAGAAGCTTCAGAAACTTCACTGGTAGAAGTCTCCAGCACCTCACGGGAGGCAGGAGTGAATCCTATCTTCAGATGCTCAACATTTTCCGCTAACTGAGATCGTTGCTGATCTGTTTCCTGTTTTTCACTTGGATATACAATATCCTCAATGGTGTTGTTTTCAATGATCCCAACATCATCATCATCATCATCATCAGAGGCACAAGATGTTTCAAGCGATGTGTCAACTTCATGATCTCCTCGCATGGTAATTCCAGGATTCCATGAACTGCCCATGACAAAACCTCTCGATGAATATGGAACTTCACAGGCTTGAGGTCTGATTCCAGCAAACTGTGGAAAACTGTTTTCTCCAGAAGCTATATAAACAAACTGTTGACCAGTTTGCACATCTTCTTGCTGCAGATAAAACAATTAATTCTTATTTGAATTTGGAAATAAAAAATTTCAGTGACATAGTACTTAGTTCCCAAGAAAACTTAGAAAAAGAAATATGATTTGGCGGTAGAAGTCCCTCTATTCCCCAATTTTTCTCTGTAATAGCAGTATTTCCTCCCTTTTCTCTGGTGTGTATGCATGTCTAATATACAACCAGAAGGTAGTAGGAAGTTAATTAGTTAGCAATGCACCAAATGCATTTTATGCCCTAATTGAATATTCTACTAAGCTTCAATTATCTCAGGATTGGATAGAACAAATGATTATCACAAGAACAATGAAATTCAATACCTCTCTTGGTGATATAGCCCCATTCAGATTGTAATATGACGACTGCTGGTCAAAAGATTGAAATTGTCCAAGCAAAGATCCTGTTGTAACTCCTGGCTCAAATAACTCCTTAAGAACCAAGCCAGAATCATTAACACTTTCCATATTTCTCAAAGAAGATGATGCTAACAGAGTTATTTCAATCCCTTGGCCAGCTTGGGAATCTAAATTCCCATGACAAGCTACTTCTGGTCTGAAATTCTCTGTGATAAACTCCACACCGGTTTCATTTTCAATCTTTTCAGGAAATTTAGACGAATGATGTTCATCACTGCAATCAGATGAGTTGATTTCCCGAGAACGAGTTTCTAGGAGTTCAAAAACTAACTTCTGGATGAGAGTGCGCTTTAGAGATGCCTCAATAGGTGGAAACCAACCCAAATTAAGCTGGGAAAGAAAGCAAAGGAAAAACAAAATTATAAAACTATGGCTGATTATTCCAAACATACAAAAAAAAAATATTGATCACATATGTTATCAGGTTATTCTTAGCTTATCTTTGGAAACTTTCAACTTGGTGCCTGGTCCTTAGAACAAAATCAAGACAATTTCCATATTAAAGCATTTATGCTTCAATTCAAAACCAAAGATCACTTCAATTGCAAACTGGACAAATACGGAGGATAAAAATAAAAGTGTACACATTTATTAATTATAAAATAAATATATATTAAGAAGAAAAAAACAAGATGGTGCTTGAGAGAGCTCTTCATATGGTATTAGACAAAATTACAAACTTTAGCGTCAATTGCACTGTGAACCAAAAAAACTATGCAGACCACTTACAAAGTTAGAGAACTCTGTTATTTTGAATGGATTGAAGTTAGGAGGAGCTTCAGCTAAAAAGAGCTCCAGATAGTGGAGTAAGAACAAGCCGCAATCAAATGAATTCTCCTGCTGTGGAAGCTGACAATAAATAGGCTAAATGTCAGATAAATGGATTATATAAATATGCCATGAGAGAGATCACTAATAAGTACTCATAACCTGTACACTAACAACAGAATAACAAAGATTTAACGCATGAAAAAATTTAGTTTCATTATTTTCCTTTTTTACTTTTCTTTTTAAACTTTGCTGTCTCCAACTGAATAAATAATAGTCAGTTCTCTAAGTTACATACAAGCAGACATACAAAAATGTCAACAAAAAAAAGAACATAATCTGGATAAATGGCCAGAGAGACAACTGACAAACAATCACACACAACAAAGAAAGGACAAAGATGTAAAGCATCAGAAAATTGCATCCTCATACATAAGCACACAAACAAATATTGGAATTTCACTACTTCTATAGTGAAAAGCAGCTTTGTTCTTTGCAAGCTGGAATATTTAGTGTAAAAATCATTATATTGCAAATAAATACTTTCCATTCATCATGACATTAAGAAAGTGGAGGCAGGACTACTCAAGCATCATCCCTCCAAATGCTAGACAAACACAGCGCAAGAAAAGAAAGTGGTATCCCCAAGAGCTCCCAAAACAAAACAAGATTATAAGATAAATGCAATGCTCATCCCCTGTGACAGTTATGGTGCTGTCTTATAGAAACCTAAATCAAGTGAGGCGAGAAACCATAACATTTAAACCAGTTCTCACTGCTTCTCAAACCCTTCAGGTGGGTACAACAAGTTGTTGGGGGAATTCTAATTCCAAGACTCCACCCTAGAATAGCTAAATATTAAACTGAGATAAGCAATACCTCAAGTGAGACAAACCGCAGATTCAAGAATTTTGAAGATAGATCTTCAGATGTCTCCTTATGCCTCTCTTTCCACTCTTCCCAAAGATAACTATCATTTCAGAAGCAAAAGTCATGTCAACAACTAAAAGGATCTAGCATTCAAAAATACATTCCAGCTAATTAAGGGCAAAAAAAAGAAGTTAAATACTCACAAAAGTTAACAAGGTTGAAATTAAAGATGTAGACAAAAAGATTCATCATGATGGATGGGAAGAAATTCTTCAATAAAACTGTATATGCATATTGGAGAAAAAAGAACAGAAAAGATCAATTCTCGAAAGATCTATACGAGACCAGTAAATACAAATCAAGTTTAACCCAGTTCACAGGTTAGCTTTCACTGCAATTTAAAACATGTTAGTCATTCATGAAGTCTTCTCCTTTTTTCTTTTTTTTTT